>NW_028115333.1:0-114570 GCF_964273445.1 Streptopelia decaocto | reverse complement strand
GATTTCCAAGATGTTGAAGGGAACTCCAAACATGTTAACATTGATTTTAAGAATCTCAACTGGAGTTTTAGAGATTTTGACGTGAAAGTGTAAAATTCGTGTCGGGGATTTATAAAACTTTGCGAGAATGTACAAATTTTCACCGGGATTTCCAAAATATTGAAGGGAACTCCAAACGTACCAACATGGATTTTGAGAATCTGAATTGGAGTTTTAGAGACTTTGACGTGAAAGTGTAAAAATCCTGTCGAGGATTTGGAGAAGTTTGCGAGAATGTAAAAAGTTTCACTGAGATATCCAAAATGTTGAAGGGAAATCCAAACATACCAACATTGATTTTAAGAATCTCAACTGGAGTCTTAGAGATCTTGACGTGAAAGTGTCAAAATCCTGTCGGGGATATGGAAAATTTCCACAGAATTTAAAAGGTTTCACCGGGATTTTTAAAATGTTGAAGGGAACTCCAAACATGTCAACATTGATTTTAAGAATCTCAACTGGAGTTTTAGAGATTTTGACGTGAAAGTGTAAAATTCGTGTCGGGGATTTAGAAAACTTTGCGAGAATGTACAAATTTTCACCGGGATTTCCAAGATGTTGAAGGGAACGCCAAATATACCAACATTGATTTTAAGAATCTCAACTAGAGTTTTAAAGATTTTGACGTGAAAGTGTATAACTAGTATCAGGGATTTGAATATTTTCCTCAGAATTTAAAATATTTGACCGGGATTTCCAAAATTTTGAAGGAAACTCCAAACATGTCAACATTGATTTTAAGAATCTCAACTAGAGTTTTAGACACTTTGACGTGAACGTGTAAAAATCCTGTCGGGGATATGGAAAACTTTGCGAGAGTGTGAAAAGTTTCACAGGAATTTCCAAAATGTTCAAAGGAAATCCAAACATACCAACACGATTTTAAGAATCTCCACTGGAGTTTTAGAGATTTTGACGTGGAAGTGTCAAAATCCTGTCGGGGATTTGGAAAACTTTTCGAGATTGTAAAAAGTTTCACTGGGATATCCAAAATGTGGAGGGGAACTCGAAACATACCAACATTGATTTTAAGAATCTCAACTGGAGTCTTAGAGATCTTGACGTGAAAGTGTCAAAATCCTGTCGTGGATATGGAAAACTTTGCGAGAATGCAAAAAGTTTCACTGAGATATCCAAAATGTTGAAAGGTACTATAAACATGTCAACATTCATTTTAAGAATCTCAGCTGGAGTTTTAGAGATTTTAACGTGAAAGTGTAAAAATCTTGTGGGGATATAGAAATTTTCCACAGAATGTAAAAGGTTTCACCGGGATTTCCAAAATGTTGAAGGGAACTCCAAACATGTCAACATTGATTTACGAATCTCAACTGGAGTTTTAGAGATTTTGACGTGAAAGTGTCAAAATCTTGTCGGGGATTTGGAAAATTTCCTCAGAATGTAAAAGGTTTCAGGGGGATTTCCAAAATGTTGAAAGGAACTCCAAACGTACCAACATTGATTTTGAGAATCTGAACTGGAGTTTTAGAGACTTTGACGTGAAAGTGTCAAAATATTGTCGGGGATTTGGAAATCTTTGCGAGAAAGTAAAAAATTTCACTGGGATATCCAAAATGTTGAAAGGTACTCTAAACATGTCAACACTGATTTTAAGAATCTCAGCTGGAGTTTTAGAGATTTTGACGTGAAGGTGTGAAAATCGTGTCGGGGATATGGAAAACTTTGCGAGAGTGTGAAAAGTTTCACAGGAATTTCCAAAATGTTCAAAGGAAATCCAAACATACCAACATGATTTTAAGAGTCTCCACTGGAGTTTTAGAGATTTTGACGTGAAAGTGTAAAAATCCTGTCGGGGATATGGAAAATTTCCTCAGAATGTAAAAGGTTTCACGGGGATTTCCAAAATATTGAAGGGAACTCCAAACGTACCAACATGGATTTTGAGAATCTGAACTGGAGTTTTAGAGACTTTGACGTGAAAGTGTCAAAATCCTGTCGGGGATTTGGAAAACTTTGCGAAAATGTAAAAACGTTCACTGGCATATCCAAAATGTTGAAAGGTACTCTAAACATGTCAACACTGATTTTAAGAATCTCAGATGGAGTTTTAGAGATTTTTACGTGAAAGTGTAAAAAATCGTGTCGGCGATATGGAAAACTTTGCGAGATTGTAAAAAGTTTCACTGGGATATACAAAATGTGGAGGGGAACTCGAAACATACCAACATTGATTTTAAGAATCTCAACTGGAGTCTTAGAGATCTTGACGTGAAAGTGTCAAAATCCTGTCGGGGATATGGAAAACTTTACGAGAATGTAAAAAGTTTAACTGGGATATCCAAAATGTTGAAAGGTACTATAAACATGTCAACATTCATTTTAAGAATCTCAGCTGGAGTTTTAGAGATTTTAACGTGAAAGTGTAAAAATCTTGTCGGGGATATAGAAAATTTCCACAGAATGTAAAAGGTTTCACCGGGATTTCCAAAATGTTGAAGGGAACTCCAAACATGTCAACATTGATTTACGAATCTCAACTGGAGTTTTAGAGATTTTGACGTGAAAGTGTCAAAATCTTGTCGGGGATTTGGAAAATTTTCTCAGAATGTAAAAGGTTTCAGGGGGATTTCCAAAATGTTGAAAGGAAATCCAAACATGTCAACATCGGTTTTAAGAATCTCAGCTGGAGTTTTAGAGACTTTGACGTGAAAGTGTCAAAATATTGTCGGGGATTTGGAAAACTTTGCGAGAAAGTAAAAAATTTCACTGGGATATCCAAAATGTTGAAAGGTACTCTAAACATGTCAACACTGATTTTAAGAATCTCATATGGAGTTTTAGAGATTTTGACGTGAAAGTGTAAAAATCGTGTCGGATATATGGAAAACTTTGCGAGAGTGTGAAAAGTTTCACAGGAATTTCCAAAATGTTCAAAGGAAATCCAAACATACCAACACGATTTTAAGAATCTCCACTGGAGTTTTAGAGATTTTGACGTGAAAGTGTCAAAATCCTGTCGGGGTCTTGGAAAACTTTGCGAAAATGTAAAAAATTTCACTGGGATATCCAAAATGTTGAAAGGTACTCTAAACATGTCAACACTGATTTTAAGAATCTCAGATGGAGTTTTAGAGATTTTGACGTGAAAGTGTAAAAATCATGTCGGGGATATGGAAAACTTTGCGAGAGTGTGAAAAGTTTCACAGGAATTTCCAAAATGTTCAAAGGAAATCCAAACATACCAACACGATTTTAAGAATCTCCACTGGAGTTTTAGAGATTTTGACGTGAAAGTGTAAAAATCCTGTCGGGGATATGGAAAATTTGCGAGAGTGTGAAAAGTTTCACAGAGATGTCCAAAATGTTGAAGGGAAATCCAAACATACCAACATGGATTTTAAGAATCTGAACTGGAGTTTTAGAGATTTTGACGTGGAAGTGTCAAAATCCTGTCGGGGATTTGGAAAACTTTTCGAGATTGTAAAAAGTTTCACTGGGATATCCAAAATGTGCAGGGGAACTCCAAACATACCAACATTGATTTTAAGAATCTCAACTGGAGTCTTAGAGATCTTGACGTGAAAGTGTCAAAATCCTGTCGGGGATATGGAAAACTTTGCGAGAATGTAAAAAGTTTCACTGGGATATCCAAAATGTTGAAAGGTACTATAAACATGTCAACACTGATTTTAAGAATCTCAGATGGAGTTTTAGAGATTTTAACGTGAAAGTGTAAAAATCTTGTCGGGGATATAGAAAATTTCCACAGAATGTAAAAGGTTTCACCGGGAATTCCAAAATGTTGAAGGGAACTCCAAACATGTCAACATTGATTTACGAATCTCAACTGGCGTTTTAGAGACTTTGACGTGAAAGTGTCAAAATATTGTCGGGGATTTGGAAAATTTCCTCAGAATGTAAAAAGTTTCACCGGGATTTCCAAAATGTTGAAAGGAAATCCAAACATGTCAACATCGGTTTTAAGAATCTCAGCTGCAGTTTTAGAGACTTTGACGTGAAAGTGTCAAAATATTGTCGGGGATTTGGAAAACTTTGCGAGAAAGTAAAAAATTTCACTGGGATATCCAAAATGTTGAAAGGTACTCTAAACATGTCAACACTGATTTTAAGAATCTCAGATGGAGTTTTAGAGATTTTGACGTGAAAGTGTAAAAATCATGTCGGGGATATGGAAAACTTTGCGAGAGTGTGAAAAGTTTCACAGGAATTTCCAAAATGTTCAAAGGAAATCTAAACATACCAACAGGATTTTAAGAGTCTCCACTGGAGTTTTAGAGATTTTGACGTGAAAGTGTAAAAATCCTGTCGGGGATATGGAAAATTTCCTCAGAATTTAAAAGGTTTCACGGGGATTTCCAAAATGTTGAAGGGAACTCCAAACGTACCAACATGGATTTTGAGAATCTGAACTGGAGTTTTAGAGACTTTGACGTGAAAGTGTAAAAATCCTGTCGGGGATTTGGAAAACTTTGCGAAAATGTAAAAACTTTCACTGGGATATCCAAAATGTTGAAAGGTACTCTAAACATGTCAACACTGATTTTAAGAATCTCAGATGGAGTTTTAGAGATTTTGACGTGAAAGTGTAAAAATCGTGTCGGGGATATGGAAAACTTTGCGAGAGTGTGAAAAGTTTCACAGGAATTTCCAAAATGTTCAAAGGAAATCCAAACATACCAACACGATTTTAAGAATCTGAACTGGAGTTTTAGAGATTTTGACGTGAAAGTGTAAAAATCCTGTCGGGGACTTGGAAAACTCTGCGAAAATGTAAAAAATTTCACTGGGATATCCAAAATGTTGAAAGGTACTCTAAACATGTCAACACTGATTTTAAGAATATCAGATAGAGTTTTAGAGATTTTGACGTGAAAGTGTCAAAATCCTGTCGGGGATATGGAAAATTTCCACAGAATTTAAAAGGTTTCACCGGGATTTTTAAAATGTTGAAGGGAACTCCAAACATGTCAACATTGATTTTAAGAATCTCAACTGGAGTTTTAGAGATTTTGACGTGAAAGTGTAAAATTCGTGTCGGGGATTTAGAAAACTTTGCGAGAATGTACAAACTTTCACCGGGATTTCCAAAATGTTGAAGAGATCTCCAAATATACCAACATTAATTTTAAGAATGTCAACTAGAGTTTTAAAGATTTTGACGTGAAAGTGTATAACTCTTATCAGGGATTTGAATATTTTCCTCAGAATTTAAAATATTTGACCGGGATTTCCAAAATTTTGAAGGGAACTCCAAATATGTCAACATTGATTTTAAGAATCTCAACTGGAGTCTTAGAGATCTTGACGTGAAAGCGTCAAAATCTTGTCGGGGATATAGAAAACTTTGCGAGAATGTAAAAAGTTTCACGGGGATTTCCAAAATGTTGAAGGGAACTCCAAACGTACCAACATGGATTTTGAGAACCTGAACTGGAGTTTTAGAGATTTTGACGTGAACGTGTAAAAATCGTGTCGGGGATATGGAAAACTTTGCGAGAGTGTGAAAAGTTTCACAGGAATTTCCAAAATGTTCAAAGGAAATCCAAACATACAAAAACGATTTTAAGAATCTCCACTGGAGTTTTAGAGATTTTGACGTGAAAGTGTCAAAATATTGTCGGGGATTTGAAAATTTCCTCAGAATGTAAAAAGTTTCACCGGGATTTCCAAAATGTTGAAAGGAAATCCAAACATACCAACACGATTTTAAGAATGTCCACTGGAGTTTTAGAGATTTTGACGTGGAAGTGTCAAAATCCTGTCGGGGATTTGGAAAACTTTTCGAGATTGTAAAAAGTTTCACTGGGATATCCAAAATGTTGAAAGGTACTCTAAACATGTCAACACTGATTTTAAGAATCTCAGCTGGAGTTTTAGAGATTTTGACGTGAAGGTGTGAAAATCGTGTCGGGGATATGGAAAACTTTGCGAGAGTGTGAAAAATTTCACAGGAATTTCCAAAATGTTCAAAGGAAATCCAGACATACCCACACGATTTTAAGAATCTCAACTGGAGTTTTAGAGATTTTGACGTGAAAGTGTCAAAATCCTGTCGGGGTCTTGGAAAACTTTGCGAAAATGTAAAAAATTTCACTGGGATATCCAAAATGTTGAAAGGTACTCTAAACATGTCAACACTGATTTTAAGAATCTCAGATGGAGTTTTAGAGATTTTGACGTGAAAGTGTAAAAATCGTGTCGGGGATATGGAAAACTTTGCGAGAGTGTGAAAAGTTTCACAGGAATTTCCAAAATGTTCAAAGGAAATCCAAACATACCAACACGATTTTAAGAATGTCCACTGGAGTTTTAGAGACTTTGACGTGAAAGTGTCAAAATATTGTCGGGGATATGGAAAATTTCCACAGAATTTAAAAGGTTTCACCGGGATTTTTAAAATGTTGAAGGGAACTCCAAACATGTCAACATTGATTTTAAGAATCTCAACTGGAGTTTTAGAGATTTTGACGTGAAAGTGTAAAATTCGTGTCGGGGATTTAGAAAACTTTGCGAGAATGTACAAATTTTCACCGGGATTTCCAAAATGTTGAAGAGATCTCCAAATATACCAACATTAATTTTAAGAATCTCAACTAGAGTTTTAAAGATTTTGACGTGAAAGTGTATAACTCTTATCAGGGATTTGAATATTTTCCTCAGAATTTAAAATATTTGACCGGGATTTCCAAAATTTTGAAGGGAACTCCAAACATACCAACATTGATTTTAAGAATCTCAACTGGAGTCTTAGAGATCTTGACGTGAAAGTGTCAAAATCTTGTCGGGGATATGGAAAACTTTGCGAGAATGTAAAAAGTTTCACTGGGATATCCAAAATGTTGAAAGGTACTATAAACATGTCAACACTGCTTTTAAGAATCTCAGCTGGAGTTTTAGAGATTTTGACGTGAAAGTGTACAAATGCTTCATTGATGTAGGAAACATCGCGAGACTGTATAAAAGTTTCACCGGGATTTCCAAAATGTTGAAGGGAACTACAAATATACCAACATTGATTTTAAGAATCTCAACTAGAGTTTTAAAGATTTTGACGTGAAAGTGTAAAATTCGTGTCGGGGATTTATAAAACTTTGCGAGAATGTACAAATTTTCACCGGGATTTCCAAAATATTGAAGGGAACTCCAAACGTACCAACATGGATTTTGAGAATCTGAATTGGAGTTTTAGAGACTTTGACGTGAAAGTGTAAAAATCCTGTCGAGGATTTGGAGAAGTTTGCGAGAATGTAAAAAGTTTCACTGAGATATCCAAAATGTTGAAGGGAAATCCAAACATACCAACATCGATTTTAAGAATCTCAACTGGAGTCTTAGAGATCTTGACGTGAAAGTGTCAAAATCCTGTCGGGGATATGGAAAATTTCCACAGAATTTAAAAGGTTTCACCGGGATTTTTAAAATGTTGAAGGGAACTCCAAACATGTCAACATTGATTTTAAGAATCTCAACTGGAGTTTTAGAGATTTTGACGTGAAAGTGTAAAATTCGTGTCGGGGATTTAGAAAACTTTGCGAGAATGTACAAATTTTCACCGGGATTTCCAAGATGTTGAAGGGAACGCCAAATATACCAACATTGATTTTAAGAATCTCAACTAGAGTTTTAAAGATTTTGACGTGAAAGTGTATAACTCTTATCAGGGATTTGAATATTTTCCTCAGAATTTAAAATATTTGACCGGGATTTCCAAAATTTTGAAGGGAACTCCAAACATGTCAACATTGATTTTAAGAATCTCAACTAGAGTTTTAGACACTTTGACGTGAACGTGTAAAAATCCTGTCGGGGATATGGAAAACTTTGCGAGAGTGTGAAAAGTTTCACAGGAATTTCCAAAATGTTCAAAGGAAATCCAAACATACCAACACGATTTTAAGAATCTCCACTGGAGTTTTACAGATTTTGACGTGGAAGTGTCAAAATCCTGTCGGGGATTTGGAAAACTTTTCGAGATTGTAAAAAGTTTCACTGGGATATCCAAAATGTGGAGGAGAACTCGAAACATACCAACATTGATTTTAAGAATCTCAACTGGAGTCTTAGAGATCTTGACGTGAAAGTGTCAAAATCCTGTCGTGGATATGGAAAACTTTGCGAGAATGCAAAAAGTTTCACTGAGATATCCAAAATGTTGAAAGGTACTATAAACATGTCAACATTCATTTTAAGAATCTCAGCTGGAGTTTTAGAGATTTTAACGTGAAAGTGTAAAAATCTTGTCGGGGATATAGAAATTTTCCACAGAATGTAAAAGGTTTCACCGGGATTTCCAAAATGTTGAAGGGAACTCCAAACATGTCAACATTGATTTACGAATCTCAACTGGAGTTTTAGAGATTTTGACGTGAAAGTGTCAAAATCTTGTCGGGGATTTGGAAAATTTCCTCAGAATGTAAAAGGTTTCACGGGGATTTCCAAAATGTTGAAGGGAACTCCAAACGTACCAACATGGATTTTGAGAATCTGAACTGGAGTTTTAGAGACTTTGACGTGAAAGTGTCAAAATATTGTCGGGGATTTGGAAATCTTTGCGAGAAAGTAAAAAATTTCACTGGGATATCCAAAATGTTGAAAGGTACTCTAAACATGTCAACACTGATTTTAAGAATCTCAGCTGGAGTTTTAGAGATTTTGACGTGAAGGTGTGAAAATCGTGTCGGGGATATGGAAAACTTTGCGAGAGTGTGAAAAGTTTCACAGGAATTTCCAAAATGTTCAAAGGAAATCCAAACATACCAACATGATTTTAAGAGTCTCCACTGGAGTTTTAGAGATTTTGACGTGAAAGTGTAAAAATCCTGTCGGGGATATGGAAAATTTCCTCAGAATGTAAAAGGTTTCACGGGGATTTCCAAAATATTGAAGGGAACTCCAAACGTACCAACATGGATTTTGAGAATCTGAACTGGAGTTTTAGAGACTTTGACGTGAAAGTGTCAAAATCCTGTCGAGGATTTGGAAGAGTGTGCGAGAATGTAAAAAGTTTCACTGATATATCCAAAATGTTGAAGGGAAATCCAAACATACCAACATTGATGTTAAGAATCTCAACTGGAGTTTTAGAGATTTTGACGTGAAAGTGTCAAAATCCTGTCGGGGATTTGGAAAACTTTGCGAAAATGTAAAAACTTTCACTGGCATATCCAAAATGTTGAAAGGTACTCTAAACATGTCAACACTGATTTTAAGAATCTCAGATGGAGTTTTAGAGATTTTTACGTGAAAGTGTAAAAAATCGTGTCGGCGATATGGAAAACTTTGCGAGATTGTAAAAAGTTTCACTGGGATATCCAAAATGTGGAGGGGAACTCGAAACATACCAACATTGATTTTAAGAATCTCAACTGGAGTCTTAGAGATCTTGACGTGAAAGTGTCAAAATCCTGTCGGGGTCTTGGAAAACTTTGCGAAAATGTAAAAAATTTCACTGGGATATCCAAAATGTTGAAAGGTACTCTAAACATGTCAACACTGATTTTAAGAATCTCAGATGGAGTTTTAGAGATTTTGACGTGAAAGTGTAAAAATCGTGTCGGGGATATGGAAAACTTTGCGAGAGTGTGAAAAGTTTCACAGGAATTTCCAAAATGTTCAAAGGAAATCCAAACATACCAACACGATTTTAAGAATCTCCACTGGAGTTTTAGAGATTTTGACGTGAAAGTGTAAAAATCCTGTCGGGGATATGGAAAATTTGCGAGAGTGTGAAAAGTTTCACAGAGATGTCCAAAATGTTGAAGGGAAATCCAAACATACCAACACGGATTTTAAGAATCTGAACTGGAGTTTTAGAGATTTTGACGTGAAAGTGTCAAAATCCTGTCGGGGATATGGAAAATTTCCACAGAATTTAAAAGGTTTCACCGGGATTTTTAAAATGTTGAAGGGAACTCCAAACATGTCAACATTGATTTTAAGAATCTCAACTGGAGTTTTAGAGATTTTGACGTGAAAGTGTAAAATTCGTGTCGGGGATTTAGAAAACTTTGCGAGAATGTACAAATTTTCACCGGGATTTCCAAAATGTTGAAGAGATCTCCAAATATACCAACATTAATTTTAAGAATCTCAACTAGAGTTTTAAAGATTTTGACGTGAAAGTGTATAACTCTTATCAGGGATTTGAATATTTTCCTCAGAATTTAAAATATTTGACCGGGATTTCCAAAATTTTGAAGGGAACTCCAAACATGTCAACATTGATTTTAAGAATCTCAACTGGAGTCTTAGAGATCTTGACGTGAAAGTGTCAAAATCTTGGCGGGGATATAGAAAACTTTGCGAGAATGTAAAAAGTTTCACGGGGATTTCCAAAATGTTGAAGGGAACTCCAAACGTACCAACATGGATTTTGAGAACCTGAACTGGAGTTTTAGAGATTTTGACGTGAAAGTGTAAAAATCGTGTCGGAGATATGGAAAACTTTGCGAGAGTGTGAAAAGTTTCACAGGAATTTCCGAAATGTTCAAAGGAAATCCAAACATACAAAAACGATTTTAAGAATCTCCACTGGAGTTTTAGTGATTTTGACGTGAAAGTGTCAAAATATTGTCGGGGATTTGAAAATTTCCTCAGAATGTAAAAAGTTTCACCGGGATTTCCAAAATGTT
This sequence comes from Streptopelia decaocto, assembly GCF_964273445.1. Classification (NCBI taxonomy): domain Eukaryota; kingdom Metazoa; phylum Chordata; class Aves; order Columbiformes; family Columbidae; genus Streptopelia; species Streptopelia decaocto. The sequence continues at coordinate 103,918 of NW_028115333.1, read as the reverse complement.
GAAAGGAAATCCAAACATACGAACACGATTTTAAGAATGTCCACTGGACTTTTAGAGATTTTGACGTGGAAGTGTCAAAATCCTGTCGGGGATTTGGAAAACTTTTCGAGATTGTAAAAAGTTTCACTGGGATATCCAAAATGTTGAAAGGTACTCTAAACATGTCAACACTGATTTTAAGAATCTCAGCTGGAGTTTTAGAGATTTTGACGTGAAGGTGTGAAAATCGTGTCGGGGATATGGAAAACTTTGCGAGAGTGTGAAAAGTTTCACAGGAATTTCCAAAATGTTCAAAGGAAATCCAAACATACCCACACGATTTTAAGAATCTCAACTGGAGTTTTAGAGATTTTGACGTGAAAGTGTCAAAATCCTGTCGGGGTCTTGGAAAACTTTGCGAAAATGTAAAAAAATTTCACTGGGATATCCAAAATGTTGAAAGGTACTCTAAACATGTCAACACTGATTTTAAGTATCTCAGATGGAGTTTTAGAGATTTTGACGTGAAAGTGTAAAAATCGTGTCGGGGATATGGAAAACTTTGCGAGAATGTGAAAAGTTTCACAGGAATTTCCAAAATGTTCAAAGGAAATCCAAACATACCAACACGATTTTAAGAATCTCCACTGGAGTTTTAGAGATTTTGACGTGAAAGTGTCAAAATCCTGTCGGGGACTTGGAAAACGTTGCGAAAATATAAAAAATTTCACTGGGATATCCAAAATGTTGAAAGGTACTCTAAACATGTCAACACTGATTTTAAGAATCTCAGCTGGAGTTTTAGAGATTTTGACGTGAAGGTGTGAAAATCGTGTCGGGGATATGGAAAACTTTGCGAGAGTGTGAAAAGTTTCACAGGAATTTCCAAAATGTTCAAAGGAAATCCAAACATACCAACACGATTTTAAGAATCTCCACTGGAGTTTTAGAGATTTTGACGTGAAAGTGTAAAAATCCTGTCGGGGATATGGAAAATTTGCGAGAGTGTGAAAAGTTTCACAGAGATGTCCAAAATGTTGAAGGGAAATCCAAACATACCAACACGGATTTTAAGAATCTGAACTGGAGTTTTAGAGATTTTGACGTGGAAGTGTCAAAATCCTGTCGGGGATTTGGAAAACTTTTCGAGATTGTAAAAAGTTTCACTGGGATATCCAAAATGTGCAGGGGAACTCCAAACATACCAACATTGATTTTAAGAATCTCAACTGGAGTCTTAGAGATCTTGACGTGAAAGTGTCAAAATCCTGTCGGGGATATGGAAAACTTTGCGAGAATGTAAAAAGTTTCACTGGGATATCCAAAATGTTGAAAGGTACTATAAACATGTCAACACTGATTTTAAGAATCTCAGCTGGAGTTTTAGAGATTTTAACGTGAAAGTGTAAAAATCTTGTCGGGGATATAGAAAATTTCCACAGAATGTAAAAGGTTTCACCGGGATTTCCAAAATGTTGAAGGGAACTCCAAACATGTCAACATTGAATTACGAATCTCAACTGGCGTTTTAGAGACTTTGACGTGAAAGTGTCAAAATATTGTCGGGGATTTGGAAAATTTCCTCAGAATGTAAAAAGTTTCACCGGGATTTCCAAAATGTTGAAAGGAAATCCAAACATGTCAACATCGGTTTTAAGAGTCTCCACTGGAGTTTTAGAGATTTTGACGTGAAAGTGTAAAAATCCTGTCGGGGATATGGAAAATTTCCTCAGAATTTAAAAGGTTTCACGGGGATTTCCAAAATGTTGAAGGGAACTCCAAACGTACCAACATGGATTTTGAGAATCTGAACTGGAGTTTTAGAGACTTTGACGTGAAAGTGTAAAAATCCTGTCGGGGATTTGGAAAACTTTGCGAAAATGTAAAAACTTTCACTGGCATATCCAAAATGTTGAAAGGTACTCTAAACATGTCAACACTGATTTTAAGAATCTCAGATGGAGTTTTAGAGATTTTGACGTGAAAGTGTAAAAATCGTGTCGGGGATATGGAAAACTTTGCGAGAGTGTGAAAAGTTTCACAGGAATTTCCAAAATGTTCAAAGGAAATCCAAACATACCAACACGATTTTAAGAATCTCCACTGGAGTTTTAGAGATTTTGACGTGAAAGTGTCAAAATCCTGTCGGGGATATGGAAAATTTCCACAGAATTTAAAAGGTTTCACCGGGATTTTTAAAATGTTGAAGGGAACTCCAAACATGTCAACATTGATTTTAAGAATCTCAACTGGAGTTTTAGAGATTTTGACGTGAAAGTGTAAAATTCGTGTCGGGGATTTAGAAAACTTTGCGAGAATGTACAAATTTTCACCGGGATTTCCAAAATGTTGAAGAGATCTCCAAATATACCAACATTAATTTTAAGAATCTCAACTAGAGTTTTAAAGATTTTGACGTGAAAGTGTATAACTCTTATCAGGGATTTGAATATTTTCCTCAGAATTTAAAATATTTGACCGGGATTTCCAAAATTTTGAAGGGAACTCCAAACATGTCAACATTGATTTTAAGAATCTCAACTGGAGTCTTAGAGATCTTGACGTGAAAGTGTCAAAATCTTGGCGGGGATATAGAAAACTTTGCGAGAATGTAAAAAGTTTCACGGGGATTTCCAAAATGTTGAAGGGAACTCCAAACGTACCAACATGGATTTTGAGAACCTGAACTGGAGTTTTAGAGATTTTGACGTGAAAGTGTAAAAATCGTGTCGGGGATATGGAAAACTTTGCGAGAGTGTGAAAAGTTTCACAGGAATTTCCGAAATGTTCAAAGGAAATCCAAACATACAAAAACGATTTTAAGAATCTCCACTGGAGTTTTAGTGATTTTGACGTGAAAGTGTCAAAATATTGTCGGGGATTTGAAAATTTCCTCAGAATGTAAAAAGTTTCACCGGGATTTCCAAAATGTTGAAAGGAAATCCAAACATACGAACACGATTTTAAGAATGTCCACTGGACTTTTAGAGATTTTGACGTGGAAGTGTCAAAATCCTGTCGGGGATTTGGAAAACTTTTCGAGATTGTAAAAAGTTTCACTGGGATATCCAAAATGTTGAAAGGTACTCTAAACATGTCAACACTGATTTTAAGAATCTCAGCTGGAGTTTTAGAGATTTTGACGTGAAGGTGTGAAAATCGTGTCGGGGATATGGAAAACTTTGCGAGAGTGTGAAAAGTTTCACAGGAATTTCCAAAATGTTCAAAGGAAATCCAAACATACCCACACGATTTTAAGAATCTCAACTGGAGTTTTAGAGATTTTGACGTGAAAGTGTCAAAATCCTGTCGGGGTCTTGGAAAGCTTTGCGAAAATGTAAAAAATTTCACTGGGATATCCAAAATGTTGAAAGGTACTCTAAACATGTCAACACTGATTTTAAGAGTCTCAGATGGAGTTTTAGAGATTTTGACGTGAAAGTGTAAAAATCGTGTCGGGGATATGGAAAACTTTGCGAGAGTGTGAAAAGTTTCACAGGAATTTCCAAAATGTTGAAAGGAAATCCAAACATACCAACACGATTTTAAGAATCTCCACTGGAGTTTTAGAGATTTTGACGTGAAAGTGTCAAAATCCTGTCGGGGTCTTGGAAAACTTTGCGAAAATGTAAAAAAATTTCACTGGGATATCCAAAATGTTGAAAGGTACTCTAAACATGTCAACACTGATTTTAAGTATCTCAGATGGAGTTTTAGAGATTTTGACGTGAAAGTGTAAAAATCGTGTCGGGGATATGGAAAACTTTGCGAGAATGTGAAAAGTTTCATAGGAATTTCCAAAATGTTCAAAGGAAATCCAAACATACCAACACGATTTTAAGAATCTCCACTGGAGTTTTAGAGATTTTGACGTGAAAGTGTAAAATTCGTGTCGGGGATTTAGAAAACTTTGCGAGAATGTACAAATTTTCACCGGGATTTCCAAAATGTTGAAGAGATCTCCAAATATACCAACATTAATTTTAAGAATCTCAACTAGAGTTTTAAAGATTTTGACGTGGAAGTGTATAACTCTTATCAGGGATTTGAATATTTTCCTGATTTCCAAAATTTTGAAGGGAACTCCAAACATACCAACATTGATTTTAAGAATCTCAACTGGAGTCTTAGAGATCTTGACGTGAAAGTGTCAAAATCCTGTCGGGGATATGGAAAACTTTGCGAGAATGTAAAAAGTTTCACTGGGATAACCAAAATGTTGAAAGGTACACTAAACATGTCAACACTGCTTTTAAGAATCTCAGCTGGAGTTTTAGAGATTTTGACGTGAAAGTGTACAAATGCTTCATTGATGTAGGAAACATCGCGAGACTGTATAAAAGTTTCACCGGGATTTCCAAAATGTTGAAGGGAACTACAAATATACCAACATTGATTTTAAGAATCTCAACTAGAGTTTTAAAGATATGGACGTGAAAGTGTATAACTCTTATCAGGGATTTGAATATTTTCCTCAGAATTTAAAATATTTGACCGGGATTTCCAAAATTTTGAAGAGAACTCCAAACATGTCAACATTGATTTTAAGAATCTCAACTAGAGTTTTAGACACTTTGACGTGAACGTGTAAAAATCCTGTCGGGGATATGGAAAACTTTGCGAGAGTGTGAAAAGTTTCACAGGAATTTCCAAAATGTTCAAAGGAAATCCAAACATACCAACACGATTTTAAGAATCTCCACTGGAGTTTTAGAGATTTTGACGTGAAAGTGTAAAAATCCTGTCGGGGACTTGGAAAACTCTGCGAAAATGTAAAAAATTTCACTGGGATATCCAAAATGTTGAAAGGTACTCTAAACATGTCAACACTGATTTTAAGAATATCAGATGGAGTTTTAGAGATTTTGACGTGAAAGTGTCAAAATCCTGTCGGGGATATGGAAAATTTCCACAGAATTTAAAAGGTTTCACCGGGATTTTTAAAATGTTGAAGGGAACTCCAAACATGTCAACATTGATTTTAAGAATCTCAACTGGAGTTTTAGAGATTTTGACGTGAAAGTGTAAAATTCGTGTCGGGGATTTAGAAAACTTTGCGAGAATGTACAAATTTTCACCGGGATTTCCAAAATGTTGAAGAGATCTCCAAATATACCAACATTAATTTTAAGAATCTCAACTAGAGTTTTAAAGATTTTGACGTGAAAGTGTATAACTCTTATCAGGGATTTGAATATTTTCCTCAGAATTTAAAATATTTGACCGGGATTTCCAAAATTTTGAAGGGAACTCCAAACATGTCAACATTGATTTTAAGAATCTCAACTGGAGTCTTAGAGATCTTGACGTGAAAGTGTCAAAATCTTGGCGGGGATATAGAAAACTTTGCGAGAATGTAAAAAGTTTCACGGGGATTTCCAAAATGTTGAAGGGAACTCCAAACGTACCAACATGGATTTTGAGAACCTGAACTGGAGTTTTAGAGATTTTGACGTGAAAGTGTAAAAATCGTGTCGGGGATATGGAAAACTTTGCGAGAGTGTGAAAAGTTTCACAGGAATTTCCGAAATGTTCAAAGGAAATCCAAACATACAAAAACGATTTTAAGAATCTCCACTGGAGTTTTAGTGATTTTGACGTGAAAGTGTCAAAATATTGTCGGGGATTTGAAAATTTCCTCAGAATGTAAAAAGTTTCACCGGGATTTCCAAAATGTTGAAAGGAAATCCAAACATACGAACACGATTTTAAGAATGTCCACTGGACTTTTAGAGATTTTGACGTGGAAGTGTCAAAATCCTGTCGGGGATTTGGAAAACTTTTCGAGATTGTAAAAAGTTTCACTGGGATATCCAAAATGTTGAAAGGTACTCTAAACATGTCAACACTGATTTTAAGAATCTCAGCTGGAGTTTTAGAGATTTTGACGTGAAGGTGTGAAAATCGTGTCGGGGATATGGAAAACTTTGCGAGAGTGTGAAAAGTTTCACAGGAATTTCCAAAATGTTCAAAGGAAATCCAAACATACCCACACGATTTTAAGAATCTCAACTGGAGTTTTAGAGATTTTGACGTGAAAGTGTCAAAATCCTGTCGGGGTCTTGGAAAGCTTTGCGAAAATGTAAAAAATTTCACTGGGATATCCAAAATGTTGAAAGGTACTCTAAACATGTCAACACTGATTTTAAGAGTCTCAGATGGAGTTTTAGAGATTTTGACGTGAAAGTGTAAAAATCGTGTCGGGGATATGGAAAACTTTGCGAGAGTGTGAAAAGTTTCACAGGAATTTCCAAAATGTTGAAAGGAAATCCAAACATACCAACACGATTTTAAGAATCTCCACTGGAGTTTTAGAGATTTTGACGTGAAAGTGTCAAAATCCTGTCGGGGTCTTGGAAAACTTTGCGAAAATGTAAAAAAATTTCACTGGGATATCCAAAATGTTGAAAGGTACTCTAAACATGTCAACACTGATTTTAAGTATCTCAGATGGAGTTTTAGAGATTTTGACGTGAAAGTGTAAAAATCGTGTCGGGGATATGGAAAACTTTGCGAGAATGTGAAAAGTTTCATAGGAATTTCCAAAATGTTCAAAGGAAATCCAAACATACCAACACGATTTTAAGAATCTCCACTGGAGTTTTAGAGATTTTGACGTGAAAGTGTAAAATTCGTGTCGGGGATTTAGAAAACTTTGCGAGAATGTACAAATTTTCACCGGGATTTCCAAAATGTTGAAGAGATCTCCAAATATACCAACATTAATTTTAAGAATCTCAACTAGAGTTTTAAAGATTTTGACGTGGAAGTGTATAACTCTTATCAGGGATTTGAATATTTTCCTGATTTCCAAAATTTTGAAGGGAACTCCAAACATACCAACATTGATTTTAAGAATCTCAACTGGAGTCTTAGAGATCTTGACGTGAAAGTGTCAAAATCCTGTCGGGGATATGGAAAACTTTGCGAGAATGTAAAAAGTTTCACTGGGATAACCAAAATGTTGAAAGGTACACTAAACATGTCAACACTGCTTTTAAGAATCTCAGCTGGAGTTTTAGAGATTTTGACGTGAAAGTGTACAAATGCTTCATTGATGTAGGAAACATCGCGAGACTGTATAAAAGTTTCACCGGGATTTCCAAAATGTTGAAGGGAACTACAAATATACCAACATTGATTTTAAGAATCTCAACTAGAGTTTTAAAGATATGGACGTGAAAGTGTATAACTCTTATCAGGGATTTGAATATTTTCCTCAGAATTTAAAATATTTGACCGGGATTTCCAAAATTTTGAAGAGAACTCCAAACATGTCAACATTGATTTTAAGAATCTCAACTAGAGTTTTAGACACTTTGACGTGAACGTGTAAAAATCCTGTCGGGGATATGGAAAACTTTGCGAGAGTGTGAAAAGTTTCACAGGAATTTCCAAAATGTTCAAAGGAAATCCAAACATACCAACACGATTTTAAGAATCTCCACTGGAGTTTTAGAGATTTTGACGTGAAAGTGTAAAAATCCTGTCGGGGACTTGGAAAACTCTGCGAAAATGTAAAAAATTTCACTGGGATATCCAAAATGTTGAAAGGTACTCTAAACATGTCAACACTGATTTTAAGAATATCAGATGGAGTTTTAGAGATTTTGACGTGAAAGTGTCAAAATCCTGTCGGGGATATGGAAAATTTCCACAGAATTTAAAAGGTTTCACCGGGATTTTTAAAATGTTGAAGGGAACTCCAAACATGTCAACATTGATTTTAAGAATCTCAACTGGAGTTTTAGAGATTTTGACGTGAAAGTGTAAAATTCGTGTCGGGGATTTAGAAAACTTTGCGAGAATGTACAAATTTTCACCGGGATTTCTAAAATGTTGAAGAGATCTCCAAATATACCAACATTAATTTTAAGAATCTCAACTAGAGTTTTAAAGATTTTGACGTGAAAGTGTATAACTCTTATCAGGGATTTGAATATTTTCCTCAGAATTTAAAATATTTGACCGGGATTTCCAAAATTTTGAAGGGAACTCCAAACATGTCAACATTGATTTTAAGAATCTCAACTGGAGTCTTAGAGATCTTGACGTGAAAGCGTCAAAATCTTGTCGGGGATATAGAAAACTTTGCGAGAATGTAAAAAGTTTCACGGGGATTTCCAAAATGTTGAAGGGAACTCCAAACGTACCAACATGGATTTTGAGAACCTGAACTGGAGTTTTAGAGATTTTGACGTGAAAGTGTAAAAATCGTGTCGGGGATATGGAAAACTTTGCGAGAGTGTGAAAAGTTTCACAGGAATTTCCAAAATGTTCAAAGGAAATCCAAACATACAAAAACGATTTTAAGAATCTCCACTGGAGTTTTAGAGATTTTGACGTGAAAGTGTCAAAATATTGTCGGGGATTTGAAAATTTCCTCAGAATGTAAAAAGTTTCACCGGGATTTCCAAAATGTTGAAAGGAAATCCAAACATACCAACACGATTTTAAGAATGTCCACTGGAGTTTTAGAGATTTTGACGTGGAAGTGTCAAAATCCTGTCGGGGATTTGGAAAACTTTTCGAGATTGTAAAAAGTTTCACTGGGATATCCAAAATGTTGAAAGGTACTCTAAACATGTCAACACTGATTTTAAGAATCTCAGCTGGAGTTTTAGAGATTTTGACGTGAAGGTGTGAAAATCGTGTCGGGGATATGGAAAACTTTGCGAGAGTGTGAAAAGTTTCACAGGAATTTCCAAAATGTTCAAAGGAAATCCAAACATACCCACACGATTTTAAGAATCTCAACTGGAGTTTTAGAGATTTTGACGTGAAAGTGTCAAAATCCTGTCGGGGTCTTGGAAAACTTTGCGAAAATGTAAAAAATTTCACTGGGATATCCAAAATGTTGAAAGGTACTCTAAACATGTCAACACTGATTTTAAGAATCTCAGATGGAGTTTTAGAGATTTTGACGTGAAAGTGTAAAAATCGTGTCGGGGATATGGAAAACTTTGCGAGAGTGTGAAAAGTTTCACAGGAATTTCCAAAATGTTCAAGAGAAATCCAAACATACCAACACGATTTTAAGAATGTCCACTGGAGTTTTAGAGACTTTGACGTGAAAGTGTCAAAATATTGTCGGGGATATGGAAAATTTCCACAGAATTTAAAAGGTTTCACGGGGATTTTTAAAATGTTGAAGGGAACTCCAAACATGTCAACATTGATTTTAAGAATCTCAACTGGAGTTTTAGAGATTTTGACGTGAAAGTGTAAAATTCGTGTCGGGGATTTAGAAAACTTTGCGAGAATGTACAAATTTTCACCGGGATTTCCAAAATGTTGAAGAGATCTCCAAATATACCAACATTAATTTTAAGAATCTCAACTAGAGTTTTAAAGATTTTGACGTGAAAGTGTATAACTCTTATCAGGGATTTGAATATTTTCCTCAGAATTTAAAATATTTGACCGGGATTTCCAAAATTTTGAAGGGAACTCCAAACATACCAACATTGATTTTAAGAATCTCAACTGGAGTCTTAGAGATCTTGACGTGAAAGTGTCAAAATCTTGTCGGGGATATGGAAAACTTTGCGAGAATGTAAAAAGTTTCACTGGGATATCCAAAATGTTGAAAGGTACTCTAAACATGTCAACACTGCTTTTAAGAATCTCAGCTGGAGTTTTAGAGATTTTGACGTGGAAGTGTACAAATGCTTCATTGATGTAGGAAACATCGCGAGACTGTATAAAAGTTTCACCGGGATTTCCAAAATGTTGAAGGGAACTACAAATATACCAACATTGATTTTAAGAATCTCAATTAGAGTTTTAAAGATTTTGACGTGAAAGTGTATAACTCTTATCAGGGATTTGAATATTTTCCTGAGAATCTAAAATATTTCACCGGGATTTCCAAGATGTTGAAGGGAACTCCAAACATGTTAACATTGATTTTAAGAATCTCAACTGGAGTTTTAGAGATTTTGACGTGAAAGTGTAAAATTCGTGTCGGGGATTTATAAAACTTTGCGAGAATGTACAAATTTTCACCGGGATTTCCAAAATATTGAAGGGAACTCCAAACGTACCAACATGGATTTTGAGAATCTGAATTGGAGTTTTAGAGACTTTGACGTGAAAGTGTAAAAATCCTGTCGAGGATTTGGAGAAGTTTGCGAGAATGTAAAAAGTTTCACTGAGATATCCAAAATGTTGAAGGGAAATCCAAACATACCAACATTGATTTTAAGAATCTCAACTGGAGTCTTAGAGATCTTGACGTGAAAGTGTCAAAATCCTGTCGGGGATATGGAAAATTTCCACAGAATTTAAAAGGTTTCACCGGGATTTTTAAAATGTTGAAGGGAACTCCAAACATGTCAACATTGATTTTAAGAATCTCAACTGGAGTTTTAGAGATTTTGACGTGAAAGTGTAAAATTCGTGTCGGGGATTTAGAAAACTTTGCGAGAATGTACAAATTTTCACCGGGATTTCCAAGATGTTGAAGGGAACGCCAAATATACCAACATTGATTTTAAGAATCTCAACTAGAGTTTTAAAGATTTTGACGTGAAAGTGTATAACTCTTATCAGGGATTTGAATATTTTCCTCAGAATTTAAAATATTTGACCGGGATTTCCAAAATTTTGAAGGGAACTCCAAACATGTCAACATTGATTTTAAGAATCTCAACTAGAGTTTTAGACACTTTGACGTGAACGTGTAAAAATCCTGTCGGGGATATGGAAAACTTTGCGAGAGTGTGAAAAGTTTCACAGGAATTTCCAAAATGTTCAAAGGAAATCCAAACATACCAACACGATTTTAAGAATCTCCACTGGAGTTTTAGAGATTTTGACGTGGAAGTGTCAAAATCCTGTCGTGGATATGGAAAACTTTGCGAGAATGCAAAAAGTTTCACTGAGATATCCAAAATGTTGAAAGGTACTATAAACATGTCAACATTCATTTTAAGAATCTCAGCTGGAGTTTTAGAGATTTTAACGTGAAAGTGTAAAAATCTTGTCGGGGATATAGAAATTTTCCACAGAATGTAAAAGGTTTCACCGGGATTTCCAAAATGTTGAAGGGAACTCCAGACATGTCAACATTGATTTACGAATCTCAACTGGAGCTTTAGAGATTTTGACGTGAAAGTGTCAAAATCTTGTCGGGGATTTGGAAAATTTCCTCAGAATGTAAAAGGTTTCACGGGGATTTCCAAAATGTTGAAGGGAACTCCAAACGTACCAACATGGATTTTGAGAATCTGAACTGGAGTTTCAGAGACTTTGACGTGAAAGTGTCAAAATATTGTCGGGGATTTGGAAATCTTTGCGAGAAAGTAAAAAATTTCACTGGGATGTCCAAAATGTTGAACGGTACTCTAAACATGTCAACACTGATTTTAAGAATCTCAGCTGGAGTTTTAGAGATTTTGACGTGAAGGTGTGAAAATCGTGTCGGGGATATGGAAAACTTTGCGAGAGTGTGAAAAGTTTCACAGGAATTTCCAAAATGTTCAAAGGAAATCCAAACATACCAACACGATTTTAAGAATCTCCACTGGAGTTTTAGAGATTTTGACGTGAAAGTGTCAAAATCCTGTCGGGGATATGGAAAATTTCCACAGAATTTAAAAGGTTTCACCGGGATTTTTAAAATGTTGAAGGGAACTCCAAACATGTCAACATTGATTTTAAGAATCTCAACTGGAGTTTTAGAGATTTTGACGTGAAAGTGTAAAATTCTTGTCGGGGATTTAGAAATCTTTGCGAGAATGTACAAATTTTCACCGGGATTTCCAAAATGTTGAAGAGATCTCCAAATATACCAACATTAATTTTAAGAATCTCAACTAGAGTTTTAAAGATTTTGACGTGAAAGTGTATAACTCTTATCAGGGATTTGAATATTTTCCTCAGAATTTAAAATATTTGACCGGGATTTCCAAAATTTTGAAGGGAACTCCAAACATGTCAACATTGATTTTAAGAATCTCAACTAGAGTTTTAAACACTTTGACGTGAACGTGTAAAAATCCTGTCGGGGATATGGAAAACTTTGCGAGAGTGTGAAAAGTTTCACAGGAATTTCCAAAATGTTCGAAGGAAATCTAAACATACCAACAAGATTTTAAGAGTCTCCACTCAAGTTTTAGAGATTTTGACGTGAAAGTGTAAAAATCCTGTCGGGGATATGGAAAATTTCCTCAGAATTTAAAAGGTTTCACGGGGATTTCCAAAATGTTGAAGGGAACTCCAAACGTACCAACATGGATTTTGAGAATCTGAACTGGAGTTTTAGAGACTTTGACGTGAAAGTGTAAAAATCCTGTCGGGGATTTGGAAAACTTTGCGAAAATGTAAAAACTTTCACTGGGATATCCAAAATGTTGAAAGGTACTCTAAACATGTCAACACTGATTTTAAGAATCTCAGATGGAGTTTTAGAGATTTTGACGTGAAAGTGTAAAAATCGTGTCGGGGATATGGAAAACTTTGCGAGAGTGTGAAAAGTTTCACAGGAATTTCCAAAATGTTCAAAGGAAATCCAAACATACCAACACGATTTTAAGAATCTCCACTGGAGTTTTAGAGATTTTGACGTGAAAGTGTAAAAATCCTGTCGGGGACTTGGAAAACTCTGCGAAAATGTAAAAAATTTCACTGGGATATCCAAAATGTTGAAAGGTACTCTAAACATGTCAACACTGATTTTAAGAATATCAGATGGAGTTTTAGAGATTTTGACGTGAAAGTGTCAAAATCCTGTCGGGGATATGGAAAATTTCCACAGAATTTAAAAGGTTTCACCGGGATTTTTAAAATGTTGAAGGGAACTCCAAACATGTCAACATTGATTTTAAGAATCTCAACTGGAGTTTTAGAGATTTTGACGTGAAAGTGTAAAATTCGTGTCGGGGATTTAGAAAACTTTGCGAGAATGTACAAATTTTCACCGGGATTTCCAAGATGTTGAAGGGAACGCCAAATATACCAACATTGATTTTAAGAATCTCAACTAGAGTTTTAAAGATTTTGACGTGAAAGTGTATAACTCTTATCAGGGATTTGAATATTTTCCTCAGAATTTAAAATATTTGACCGGGATTTCCAAAATTTTGAAGGGAACTCCAAACATGTCAACATTGATTTTAAGAATCTCAACTAGAGTTTTAGACACTTTGACGTGAACGTGTAAAAATCCTGTCGGGGATATGGAAAACTTTGCGAGAGTGTGAAAAGTTTCACAGGAATTTCCAAAATGTTCAAAGGAAATCCAAACATACCAACACGATTTTAAGAATCTCCACTGGAGTTTTAGAGATTTTGACGTGGAAGTGTCAAAATCCTGTCGTGGATATGGAAAACTTTGCGAGAATGCAAAAAGTTTCACTGAGATATCCAAAATGTTGAAAGGTACTATAAACATGTCAACATTCATTTTAAGAATCTCAGCTGGAGTTTTAGAGATATTAACGTGAAAGTGTAAAAATCTTGTCGGGGATATAGAAATTTTCCACAGAATGTAAAAGGTTTCACCGGGATTTCCAAAATGTTGAAGGGAACTCCAGACATGTCAACATTGATTTACGAATCTCAACTGGAGTTTTAGAGATTTTGGCGTGAAAGTGTCAAAATCTTGTCGGGGATTTGGAAAATTTCCTCAGAATGTAAAAGGTTTCACGGGGATTTCCAAAATGTTGAAGGGAACTCCAAACGTACCAACATGGATTTTGAGAATCTGAACTGGAGTTTTAGAGACTTTGACGTGAAAGTGTAAAAATCCTGTCGGGGATTTGGAAAACTTTGCGAAAATGTAAAAACTTTCACTGGGATATCCAAAATGTTGAAAGGTACTCTAAACATGTCAACACTGATTTTAAGAATCTCAGATGGAGTTTTAGAGATTTTGACGTGAAAGTGTAAAAATCGTGTCGGGGATATGGAAAACTTTGCGAGAGTGTGAAAAGTTTCACAGGAATTTCCAAAATGTTCAAAGGAAATCCAAACATACCAACACGATTTTAAGAATCTCCACTGGAGTTTTAGAGATTTTGACGTGAAAGTGTAAAAATCCTGTCGGGGACTTGGAAAACTCTGCGAAAATGTAAAAAATTTCACTGGGATATCCAAAATGTTGAAAGGTACTCTAAACATGTCAACACTGATTTTAAGAATATCAGATGGAGTTTTAGAGATTTTGACGTGAAAGTGTCAAAATCCTGTCGGGGATATGGAAAATTTCCACAGAATTTAAAAGGTTTCACCGGGATATTTAAAATGTTGAAGGGAACTCCAAACATGTCAACATTGATTTTAAGAATCTCAACTGGAGTTTTAGAGATTTTGACGTGAAAGTGTAAAATTCGTGTCGGGGATTTAGAAAACTTTGCGAGAATGTACAAATTTTCACCGGGATTTCCAAAATGTTGAAGAGATCTCCAAATATACCAACATTAATTTTAAGAATCTCAACTAGAGTTTTAAAGATTTTGACGTGAAAGTGTATAACTCTTATCAGGGATTTGAATATTTTCCTCAGAATTTAAAATATTTGACCGGGATTTCCAAAATTTTGAAGGGAACTCCAAACATGTCAACATTGATTTTAAGAATCTCAACTGGAGTCTTAGAGATCTTGACGTGAAAGCGTCAAAATCTTGTCGGGGATATAGAAAACTTTGCGAGAATGTAAAAAGTTTCACGGGGATTTCCAAAATGTTGAAGGGAACTCCAAACGTACCAACATGGATTTTGAGAACCTGAACTGGAGTTTTAGAGATTTTGACGTGAAAGTGTAAAAATCGTGTCGGGGATATGGAAAACTTTGCGAGAGTGTGAAAAGTTTCACAGGAATTTCCAAAATGTTCAAAGGAAATCCAAACATACAAAAACGATTTTAAGAATCTCCACTGGAGTTTTAGAGATTTTGACGTGAAAGTGTCAAAATATTGTCGGGGATTTGAAAATTTCCTCAGAATGTAAAAAGTTTCACCGGGATTTCCAAAATGTTGAAAGGAAATCCAAACATACCAACACGATTTTAAGAATGTCCACTGGAGTTTTAGAGATTTTGACGTGGAAGTGTCAAAATCCTGTCGGGGATTTGGAAATCTTTTCGAGATTGTAAAAAGTTTCACTGGGATATCCAAAATGTTGAAAGGTACTCTAAACATGTCAACACTGATTTTAAGAATCTCAGCTGGAGTTTTAGAGATTTTGACGTGAAGGTGTGAAAATCGTGTCGGGGATATGGAAAACTTTGCGAGAGTGTGAAAAGTTTCACAGGAATTTCCAAAATGTTCAAAGGAAATCCAAACATACCAACACGATTTTAAGAATGTCCACTGGAGTTTTAGAGACTTTGACGTGAAAGTGTCAAAATATTGTCGGGGATATGGAAAATTTCCACAGAATTTAAAAGGTTTCACCGGGATTTTTAAAATGTTGAAGGGAACTCCAAACATGTCAACATTGATTTTAAGAATCTCAACTGGAGTTTTAGAGATTTTGACGTGAAAGTGTAAAATTCGTGTCGGGGATTTAGAAAACTTTGCGAGAATGTACAAATTTTCACCGGGATTTCCAAAATGTTGAAGAGATCTCCAAATATACCAACATTAATTTTAAGAATCTCAACTAGAGTTTTAAAGATTTTGACGTGAAAGTGTATAACTCTTATCAGGGATTTGAATATTTTCCTCAGAATTTAAAATATTTGACCGGGATTTCCAAAATTTTGAAGGGAACTCCAAACATACCAACATTGATTTTAAGAATCTCAACTGGAGTCTTAGAGATCTTGACGTGAAAGTGTCAAAATCTTGTCGGGGATATGGAAAACTTTGCGAGAATGTAAAAAGTTTCACTGGGATATCCAAAATGTTGAAAGGTACTCTAAACATGTCAACACTGCTTTTAAGAATCTCAGCTGGAGTTTTAGAGATTTTGACGTGAAAGTGTACAAATGCTTCATTGATGTAGGAAACATCGCGAGACTGTATAAAAGTTTCACCGGGATTTCCAAAATGTTGAAGGGAACTACAAATATACCAACATTGATTTTAAGAATCTCAACTAGAGTTTTAAAGATTTTGACGTGAAAGTGTATAACTCTTATCAGGGATTTGAATATTTTCCTGAGAATCTAAAATATTTCACCGGGATTTCCAAGATGTTGAAGGGAACTCCAAACATGTTAACATTGATTTTAAGAATCTCAACTGGAGTTTTAGAGATTTTGACGTGAAAGTGTAAAATTCGTGTCGGGGATTTATAAAACTTTGCGAGAATGTACAAATTTTCACCGGGATTTCCAAAATATTGAAGGGAACTCCAAACGTACCAACATGGATTTTGAGAATCTGAATTGGAGTTTTAGAGACTTTGACGTGAAAGTGTAAAAATCCTGTCGAGGATTTGGAGAAGTTTGCGAGAATGTAAAAAGTTTCACTGAGATATCCAAAATGTTGAAGGGAAATCCAAACATACCAACATTGATTTTAAGAATCTCAACTGGAGTCTTAGAGATCTTGACGTGAAAGTGTCAAAATCCTGTCGGGGATATGGAAAATTTCCACAGAATTTAAAAGGTTTCACCGGGATTTTTAAAATGTTGAAGGGAACTCCAAACATGTCAACATTGATTTTAAGAATCTCAACTAGAGTTTTAGACACTTTGACGTGAACGTGTAAAAATCCTGTCGGGGATATGGAAAACTTTGCGAGAGTGTGAAAAGTTTCACAGGAATTTCCAAAATGTTCGAAGGAAATCTAAACATACCAACAGGATTTTAAGAGTCTCCACTCAAGTTTTAGAGATTTTGACGTGAAAGTGTAAAAATCGTGTCGGGGATATGGAAAACTTTGCGAGAGTGTGAAAAGTTTCACAGGAATTTCCAAAATGTTCAAAGGAAATCCAAACATACAAAAACGATTTTAAGAATCTCCACTGGAGTTTTAGTGATTTTGACGTGAAAGTGTCAAAATATTGTCGGGGATTTGAAAATTTCCTCAGAATGTAAAAAGTTTCACCGGGATTTCCAAAATGTTGAAAGGAAATCCAAACATACCAACACGATTTTAAGAATGTCCACTGGACTTTTAGAGATTTTGACGTGGAAGTGTCAAAATCCTGTCGGGGATTTGGAAAACTTTTCGAGATTGTAAAAAGTTTCACTGGGATATCCAAAATGTTGAAAGGTACTCTAAACATGTCAACACTGATTTTAAGAATCTCAGCTGGAGTTTTAGAGATTTTGACGTGAAGGTGTGAAAATCGTGTCGGGGATATGGAAAACTTTGCGAGAGTGTGAAAAGTTTCACAGGAATTTCCAAAATGTTCAAAGGAAATCCAAACATACCCACACGATTTTAAGAATCTCAACTGGAGTTTTAGAGATTTTGACGTGAAAGTGTCAAAATCCTGTCGGGGTCTTGGAAAGCTTTGCGAAAATGTAAAAAATTTCACTGGGATATCCAAAATGTTGAAAGGTACTCTAAACATGTCAACACTGATTTTAAGAGTCTCAGATGGAGTTTTAGAGATTTTGACGTGAAAGTGTAAAAATCGTGTCGGGGATATGGAAAATTTCCTCAGAATGTAAAAGGTTTCACGGGGATTTCCAAAATATTGAAGGGAACTCCAAACGTACCAACATGGATTTTGAGAATCTGAACTGGAGTTTTAGAGACTTTGACGTGAAAGTGTCAAAATCCTGTCGAGGATTTGGAGGAGTGTGCGAGAATGTAAAAAGTTTCACTGATATATCCAAAATGTTGAAGGGAAATCCAAACATACCAACATTGATGTTAAGAATCTCAACTGGAGTTTTAGAGATTTTGACGTGAAAGTGTCAAAATCCTGTCGGGGATTTGGAAAACTTTGCGAAAATGTAAAAACTTTCACTGGCATATCCAAAATGTTGAAAGGTACTCTAAACATGTCAACACTGATTTTAAGAATCTCAGATGGAGTTTTAGAGATTTTTACGTGAAAGTGTAAAAAATCGTGTCGGCGATATGGAAAACTTCGCGAGATTGTAAAAACTTTCACTGGGATATCCAAAATGTGGAGGGGAACTTGAAACATACCAACATTGATTTTAAGAATCTCAACTGGAGTCTTAGAGATCTTGACGTGAAAGTGTCAAAATCCTGTCGGAGTCTTTGAAAACTTTGCGAAAATGTAAAAAATTTCACTGGGATATCCAAAATGTTGAAAGGTACTCTAAACATGTCAACACTGATTTTAAGAATCTCAGATGGAGTTTTAGAGATTTTGACGTGAAAGTGTAAAAATCGTGTCGGGGATATGGAAAACTTTGCGAGAGTGTGAAAAGTTTCACAGGAATTTCCAAAATGTTCAAAGGAAATCCAAACATACCAACACGATTTTAAGAATCTCCACTGGAGTTTTAGAGATTTTGACGTGGAAGTGTCAAAATCCTGTCGGGGATTTGGAAAACTTTTCGAGATTGTAAAAAGTTTCACTGGGATATCCAAAATGTGCAGGGGAACTCCAAACATACCAACATTGATTTTAAGAATCTCAACTGGAGTCTTAGAGATCTTGACGTGAAAGTGTCAAAATCCTGTCGGGGATATGGAAAACTTTGCGAGAATGTAAAAAGTTTCACTGGGATATCCAAAATGTTGAAAGGTACTATAAACATGTCAACACTGATTTTAAGAATCTCAGCTGGAGTTTTAGAGATTTTAACGTGAAAGTGTAAAAATCTTGTCGGGGATATAGAAAATTTCCACAGAATGTAAAAGGTTTCACCGGGATTTCCAAAATGTTGAAGGGAACTCCAAACATGTCAACATTGATTTACGAATCTCAACTGGCGTTTTAGAGACTTTGACGTGAAAGTGTCAAAATATTGTCGGGGATTTGGAAAATTTCCTCAGAATGTAAAAAGTTTCACCGGGATTTCCAAAATGTTGAAAGGAAATCCAAACATGTCAACATCGGTTTTAAGAGTCTCCACTGGAGTTTTAGAGATTTTGACGTGAAAGTGTAAAAATCCTGTCGGGGATATGGAAAATTTCCTCAGAATTTAAAAGGTTTCACGGGGATTTCCAAAATGTTGAAGGGAACTCCAAACGTACCAACATGGATTTTGAGAATCTGAACTGGAGTTTTAGAGACTTTGACGTGAAAGTGTAAAAATCCTGTCGGGGATTTGGAAAACTTTGCGAAAATGTAAAAACTTTCACTGGGATATCCAAAATGTTGAAAGGTACTCTAAACATGTCAACACTGATTTTAAGAATCTCAGATGGAGTTTTAGATATTTTGACGTGAAAGTGTAAAAATCGTGTCGGGGATATGGAAAACTTTGCGAGAGTGTGAAAAGTTTCACAGGAATTTCCAAAATGTTCAAAGGAAATCCAAACATACCAACACGATTTTAAGAATCTCCACTGGAGTTTTAGAGATTTTGACGTGAAAGTGTAAAAATCCTGTCGGGGACTTTGAAAACTCTGCGAAAATGTAAAAAATTTCACTGGGATATCCAAAATGTTGAAAGGTACTCTAAACATGTCAACACTGATTTTAAGAATATCAGATGGAGTTTTAGAGATTTTGACGTGAAAGTGTCAAAATCCTGTCGGGGATATGGAAAATTTCCACAGAATTTAAAAGGTTTCACCGGGATTTTTAAAATGTTGAAGGGAACTCCAAACATGTCAACATTGATTTTAAGAATCTCAACTGGAGTTTTAGAGATTTTGACGTGAAAGTGTAAAATTCGTGTCGGGGATTTAGAAAACTTTGCGAGAATGTACAAATTTTCACCGGGATTTCCAAAATGTTGAAGAGATCTCCAAATATACCAACATTAATTTTAAGAATCTCAACTAGAGTTTTAAAGATTTTGACGTGAAAGTGTATAACTCTTATCAGGGATTTGAATATTTTCCTCAGAATTTAAAATATTTGACCGGGATTTCCAAAATTTTGAAGGGAACTCCAAACATGTCAACATTGATTTTAAGAATCTCAACTGGAGTCTTAGAGATCTTGACGTGAAAGTGTCAAAATCTTGGCGGGGATATAGAAAACTTTGCGAGAATGTAAAAAGTTTCACGGGGATTTCCAAAATGTTGAAGGGAACTCCAAACGTACCAACATAGATTTTGAGAACCTGAACTGGAGTTTTAGAGATTTTGACGTGAAAGTGTAAAAATCGTGTCGGGGATATGGAAAACTTTGCGAGAGTGTGAAAAGTTTCACAGGAATTTCCAAAATGTTCAAAGGAAATCCAAACATACAAAAACGATTTTAAGAATCTCCACTGGAGTTTTAGTGATTTTGACGTGAAAGTGTCAAAATATTGTCGGGGATTTGAAAATTTCCTCAGAATGTAAAAAGTTTCACCGGGATTTCCAAAATGTTGAAAGGAAATCCAAACATACCAACACGATTTTAAGAATGTCCACTGGACTTTTAGAGATTTTGACGTGGAAGTGTCAAAATCCTGTCGGGGATTTGGAAAACTTTTCGAGATTGTAAAAAGTTTCACTGGGATATCCAAAATGTTGAAAGGTACTCTAAACATGTCAACACTGATTTTAAGAATCTCAGCTGGAGTTTTAGAGATTTTGACGTGAAGGTGTGAAAATCGTGTCGGGGATATGGAAAACTTTGCGAGAGTGTGAAAAGTTTCACAGGAATTTCCAAAATGTTCAAAGGAAATCCAAACATACCAACACGATTTTAAGAATCTCAACTGGAGTTTTAGAGATTTTGACGTGAAAGTGTCAAAATCCTGTCGGGGTCTTGGAAAGTTTTGCGAAAATGTAAAAAATTTCACTGGGATATCCAAAATGTTGAAAGGTACTCTAAACATGTCAACACTGATTTTAAGAGTCTCAGATGGAGTTTTAGAGATTTTGACGTGAAAGTGTAAAAATCGTGTCGGGGATATGGAAAATTTCCTCAGAATGTAAAAGGTTTCACGGGGATTTCCAAAATATTGAAGGGAACTCCAAACGTACCAACATGGATTTTGAGAATCTGAACTGGAGTTTTAGAGACTTTGACGTGAAAGTGTCAAAATCCTGTCGAGGATTTGGAAGAGTGTGCGAGAATGTAAAAAGTTTCACTGATATATCCAAAATGTTGAAGGGAAATCCAAACATACCAACATTGATGTTAAGAATCTCAACTGGAGTTTTAGAGATTTTGACGTGAAAGTGTCAAAATCCTGTCGGGGATTTGGAAAACTTTGCGAAAATGTAAAAACTTTCACTGGCATATCCAAAATGTTGAAAGGTACTCTAAACATGTCAACACTGATTTTAAGAATCTCAGATGGAGTTTTAGATATTTTGACGTGAAAGTGTAAAAAATCGTGTCGGCGATATGGAAAACTTTGCGAGATTGTAAAAACTTTCACTGGGATATCCAAAATGTGGAGGGGAACTTGAAACATACCAACATTGATTTTAAGAATCTCAACTGGAGTCTTAGAGATCTTGACGTGAAAGTGTCAAAATCCTGTCGGAGTCTTTGAAAACTTTGCGAAAATGTAAAAAATTTCACTGGGATATCCAAAATGTTGAAAGGTACTCTAAACATGTCAACACTGATTTTAAGAATCTCAGATGGAGTTTTAGAGATTTTGACGTGAAAGTGTAAAAATCGTGTCGGGGATATGGAAAACTTTGCGAGAGTGTGAAAAGTTTCACAGGAATTTCCAAAATGTTCAAAGGAAATCCAAACATACCAACACGATTTTAAGAATCTCCACTGGAGTTTTAGAGATTTTGACGTGGAAGTGTCAAAATCCTGTCGGGGATTTGGAAAACTTTTCGAGATTGTAAAAAGTTTCACTGGGATATCCAAAATGTGCAGGGGAACTCCAAACATACCAACATTGATTTTAAGAATCTCAACTGGAGTCTTAGAGATCTTGACGTGAAAGTGTCAAAATCCTGTCGGGGATATGGAAAACTTTGCGAGAATGTAAAAAGTTTCACTGGGATATCCAAAATGTTGAAAGGTACTATAAACATGTCAACACTGATTTTAAGAATCTCAGCTGGAGTTTTAGAGATTTTAACGTGAAAGTGTAAAAATCTTGTCGGGGATATAGAAAATTTCCACAGAATGTAAAAGGTTTCACCGGGATTTCCAAAATGTTGAAGGGAACTCCAAACATGTCAACATTGATTTACGAATCTCAACTGGCGTTTTAGAGACTTTGATGTGAAAGTGTCAAAATATTGTCGGGGATTTGGAAAATTTCCTCAGAATGTAAAAAGTTTCACCGGGATTTCCAAAATGTTGAAAGGAAATCCAAACATTTCAACATCGGTTTTAAGAGTCTCCACTGGAGTTTTAGAGATTTTGACGTGAAAGTGTAAAAATCCTGTCGGGGATATGGAAAATTTCCTCAGAATTTAAAAGGTTTCACGGGGATTTCCAAAATGTTGAAGGGAACTCCAAACGTACCAACATGGATTTTGAGAATCTGAACTGGAGTTTTAGAGACTTTGACGTGAAAGTGCAAAAATCCTGTCGGGGATTTGGAAAACTTTGCGAAAATGTAAAAACTTTCACTGGGATATCCAAAATGTTGAAAGGTACTCTAAACATGTCAACACTGATTTTAAGAATCTCAGATGGAGTTTTAGATATTTTGACGTGAAAGTGTAAAAATCGTGTCGGGGATATGGAAAACTTTGCGAGAGTGTGAAAAGTTTCACAGGAATTTCCAAAATGTTCAAAGGAAACCCAAACATACCAACACGATTTTAAGAATCTCCACTGGAGTTTTAGAGATTTTGACGTGAAAGTGTAAAAATCCTGTCGGGGACTTGGAAAACTCTGCGAAAATGTAAAAAATTTCACTGGGATATCCAAAATGTTGAAAGGTACTCTAAACATGTCAACACTGATTTTAAGAATATGAGATGGAGTTTTAGAGATTTTGACGTGAAAGTGTCAAAATCCTGTCGGGGATATGGAAAATTTCCACAGAATTTAAAAGGTTTCACCGGGATTTTTAAAATGTTGAAGGGAACTCCAAACATGTCAACATTGATTTTAAGAATCTCCACTGGAGTTTTAGAGATTTTGACGTGAAAGTGTAAAATTCGTGTCGGGGATTTAGAAAACTTTGCGAGAATGTACAAATTTTCACCGGGATTTCCAAAATGTTGAAGAGATCTCCAAATATACCAACATTAATTTTAAGAATCTCAACTAGAGTTTTAAAGATTTTGACGTGAAAGTGTATAACTCTTATCAGGGATTTGAATATTTTCCTCAGAATTTAAAATATTTGACCGGGATTTCCAAAGTTTTGAAGGGAACTCCAAACATGTCAACATTGATTTTAAGAATCTCAACTAGAGTTTTAGACACTTTGACGTGAACGTGTAAAAATCCTGTCGGGGATATGGAAAACTTTGCGAGAGTGTGAAAAGTTTCACAGGAATTTCCAAAATGTTCAAAGGAAATCCAAACATACCAACACGATTTTAAGAATCTCCACTGGAGTTTTAGAGATTTTGACGTGGAAGTGTCAAAATCCTGTCGTGGATATGGAAAACTTTGCGAGAATGCAAAAAGTTTCACTGAGATATCCAAAATGTTGAAAGGTACTATAAACATGTCAACATTCATTTTAAGAATCTCAGCTGGAGTTTTAGAGATATTAACGTGAAAGTGTAAAAATCTTGTCGGGGATATAGAAATTTTCCACAGAATGTAAAAGGTTTCACCGGGATTTCCAAAATGTTGAAGGGAACTCCAGACATGTCAACATTGATTTACGAATCTCAACTGGAGTTTTAGAGATTTTGACGTGAAAGTGTCAAAATCTTGTCGGGGAATTGGAAAACTTTGCGAGAATGTACAAATTTTCACCGGGATTTCCAAAATGTTGAAGAGATCTCCAAATATACCAACATTAATTTTAAGAATCTCAACTAGAGTTTTAAAGATTTTGACGTGAAAGTGTATAACTCGTATCAGGGATTTGAATATTTTCCTCAGAATTTAAAATATTTGACCGGGATTTCCAAAATTTTAAGGGAACTCCAAACATGTCAACATTGATTTTAAGAATCTCAACTGGAGTCTTAGAGATCTTGACGTGAAAGTGTCAAAATCTTGGCGGGGATATAGAAAACTTTGCGAGAATGTAAAAAGTTTCACGGGGATTTCCAAAATGTTGAAGGGAACTCCAAACGTACCAACATAGATTTTGAGAACCTGAACTGGAGTTTTAGAGATTTTGACGTGAAAGTGTAAAAATCGTGTCGGGGATATGGAAAACTTTGCGAGAGTGTGAAAAGTTTCACAGGAATTTCCAAAATGTTCAAAGGAAATCCAAACATACAAAAACGATTTTAAGAATCTCCACTGGAGTTTTAGTGATTTTGACGTGAAAGTGTCAAAATATTGTCGGGGATTTGAAAATTTCCTCAGAATGTAAAAAGTTTCACCGGGATTTCCAAAATGTTGAAAGGAAATCCAAACATACCAACACGATTTTAAGAATGTCCACTGGACTTTTAGAGATTTTGACGTGGAAGTGTCAAAATCCTGTCGGGGATTTGGAAAACTTTTCGAGATTGTAAAAAGTTTCACTGGGATATCCAAAATGTTGAAAGGTACTCTAAACATGTCAACACTGATTTTAAGAATCTCAGCTGGAGTTTTAGAGATTTTGACGTGAAGGTGTGAAAATCGTGTCGGGGATATGGAAAACTTTGCGAGAGTGTGAAAAGTTTCACAGGAATTTCCAAAATGTTCAAAGGAAATCCAAACATACCAACACGATTTTAAGAATCTCAACTGGAGTTTTAGAGATTTTGACGTGAAAGTGTCAAAATCCTGTCGGGGTCTTGGAAAGTTTTGCGAAAATGTAAAAAATTTCACTGGGATATCCAAAATGTTGAAAGGTACTCTAAACATGTCAACACTGATTTTAAGAGTCTCAGATGGAGTTTTAGAGATTTTGACGTGAAAGTGTAAAAATCGTGTCGGGGATATGGAAAATTTCCTCAGAATGTAAAAGGTTTCACGGGGATTTCCAAAATATTGAAGGGAACTCCAAACGTACCAACATGGATTTTGAGAATCTGAACTGGAGTTTTAGAGACTTTGACGTGAAAGTGTCAAAATCCTGTCGAGGATTTGGAAGAGTGTGCGAGAATGTAAAAAGTTTCACTGATATATCCAAAATGTTGAAGGGAAATCCAAACATACCAACATTGATGTTAAGAATCTCAACTGGAGTTTTAGAGATTTTGACGTGAAAGTGTCAAAATCCTGTCGGGGATTTGGAAAACTTTGCGAAAATGTAAAAACTTTCACTGGCATATCCAAAATGTTGAAAGGTACTCTAAACATGTCAACACTGATTTTAAGAATCTCAGATGGAGTTTTAGAGATTTTTACGTGAAAGTGTAAAAAATCGTGTCGGCGATATGGAAAACTTTGCGAGATTGTAAAAACTTTCACTGGGATATCCAAAATGTGGAGGGGAACTTGAAACATACCAACATTGATTTTAAGAATCTCAACTGGAGTCTTAGAGATCTTGACGTGAAAGTGTCAAAATCCTGTCGGAGTCTTTGAAAACTTTGCGAAAATGTAAAAAATTTCACTGGGATATCCAAAATGTTGAAAGGTACTCTAAACATGTCAACACTGATTTTAAGAATCTCAGATGGAGTTTTAGAGATTTTGACGTGAAAGTGTAAAAATCGTGTCGGGGATATGGAAAACTTTGCGAGAGTGTGAAAAGTTTCACAGGAATTTCCAAAATGTTCAAAGGAAATCCAAACATACCAACACGATTTTAAGAATCTCCACTGGAGTTTTAGAGATTTTGACGTGGAAGTGTCAAAATCCTGTCGGGGATTTGGAAAACTTTTCGAGATTGTAAAAAGTTTCACTGGGATATCCAAAATGTGCAGGGGAACTCCAAACATACCAACATTGATTTTAAGAATCTCAACTGGAGTCTTAGAGATCTTGACGTGAAAGTGTCAAAATCCTGTCGGGGATATGGAAAACTTTGCGAGAATGTAAAAAGTTTCACTGGGATATCCAAAATGTTGAAAGGTACTATAAACATGTCAACACTGATTTTAAGAATCTCAGCTGGAGTTTTAGAGATTTTAACGTGAAAGTGTAAAAATCTTGTCGGGGATATAGAAAATTTCCACAGAATGTAAAAGGTTTCACCGGGATTTCCAAAATGTTGAAGGGAACTCCAAACATGTCAACATTGATTTACGAATCTCAACTGGCGTTTTAGAGACTTTGATGTGAAAGTGTCAAAATATTGTCGGGGATTTGGAAAATTTCCTCAGAATGTAAAAAGTTTCACCGGGATTTCCAAAATGTTGAAAGGAAATCCAAACATTTCAACATCGGTTTTAAGAGTCTCCACTGGAGTTTTAGAGATTTTGACGTGAAAGTGTAAAAATCCTGTCGGGGATATGGAAAATTTCCTCAGAATTTAAAAGGTTTCACGGGGATTTCCAAAATGTTGAAGGGAACTCCAAACGTACCAACATGGATTTTGAGAATCTGAACTGGAGTTTTAGAGACTTTGACGTGAAAGTGCAAAAATCCTGTCGGGGATTTGGAAAACTTTGCGAAAATGTAAAAACTTTCACTGGGATATCCAAAATGTTGAAAGGTACTCTAAACATGTCAACACTGATTTTAAGAATCTCAGATGGAGTTTTAGATATTTTGACGTGAAAGTGTAAAAATCGTGTCGGGGATATGGAAAACTTTGCGAGAGTGTGAAAAGTTTCACAGGAATTTCCAAAATGTTCAAAGGAAATCCAAACATACCAACACGATTTTAAGAATCTCCACTGGAGTTTTAGAGATTTTGACGTGAAAGTGTAAAAATCCTGTCGGGGACTTGGAAAACTCTGCGAAAATGTAAAAAATTTCACTGGGATATCCAAAATGTTGAAAGGTACTCTAAACATGTCAACACTGATTTTAAGAATATGAGATGGAGTTTTAGAGATTTTGACGTGAAAGTGTCAAAATCCTGTCGGGGATATGGAAAATTTCCACAGAATTTAAAAGGTTTCACCGGGATTTTTAAAATGTTGAAGGGAACTCCAAACATGTCAACATTGATTTTAAGAATCTCCACTGGAGTTTTAGAGATTTTGACGTGAAAGTGTAAAATTCGTGTCGGGGATTTAGAAAACTTTGCGAGAATGTACAAATTTTCACCGGGATTTCCAAAATGTTGAAGATATCTCCAAATATACCAACATTAATTTTAAGAATCTCAACTAGAGTTTTAAAGATTTTGACGTGAAAGTGTATAACTCTTATCAGGGATTTGAATATTTTCCTCAGAATTTAAAATATTTGACCGGGATTTCCAAAGTTTTGAAGGGAACTCCAAACATGTCAACATTGATTTTAAGAATCTCAACTAGAGTTTTAGACACTTTGACGTGAACGTGTAAAAATCCTGTCGGGGATATGGAAAACTTTGCGAGAGTGTGAAAAGTTTCACAGGAATTTCCAAAATGTTCAAAGGAAATCCAAACATACCAACACGATTTTAAGAATCTCCACTGGAGTTTTAGAGATTTTGACGTGGAAGTGTCAAAATCCTGTCGTGGATATGGAAAACTTTGCGAGAATGCAAAAAGTTTCACTGAGATATCCAAAATGTTGAAAGGTACTATAAACATGTCAACATTCATTTTAAGAATCTCAGCTGGAGTTTTAGAGATATTAACGTGAAAGTGTAAAAATCTTGTCGGGGATATAGAAATTTTCCACAGAATGTAAAAGGTTTCACCGGGATTTCCAAAATGTTGAAGGGAACTCCAGACATGTCAACATTGATTTACGAATCTCAACTGGAGTTTTAGAGATTTTGACGTGAAAGTGTCAAAATCTTGTCGGGGATTTGGAAAATTTCCTCAGAATGTAAAAGGTTTCACCCGGATTTCCAAAATGTTGAAGGGAACTCCAAACGTACCAACATGGATTTTGAGAATCTGAACTGGAGTTTTAGAGACTTTGACGTGAAAGTGTAAAAATCCTGTCGGGGATTTGGAAAACTTTGCGAAAATGTAAAAACTTTCACTGGGATATCCAAAATGTTGAAAGGTACTCTAAACATGTCAACACTGATTTTAAGAATCTCAGATGGAGTTTTAGAGATTTTGACGTGAAAGTGTAAAAATCGTGTCGGGGATATGGAAAACTTTGCGAGAGTGTGAAAAGTTTCACAGGAATTTCCAAAATGTTCAAAGGAAATCCAAACATACCAACACGATTTTAAGAATCTCCACTGGAGTTTTAGAGATTTTGACGTGAAAGTGTAAAAATCCTGTCGGGGACTTGGAAAACTCTGCGAAAATGTAAAAAATTTCACTGGGATATCCAAAATGTTGAAAGGTACTCTAAACATGTCAACACTGATTTTAAGAATATCAGATGGAGTTTTAGAGATTTTGACGTGAAAGTGTCAAAATCCTGTCGGGGATATGGAAAATTTCCACAGAATTTAAAAGGTTTCACCGGGATTTTTAAAATGTTGAAGGGAACTCCAAACATGTCAACATTGATTTTAAGAATCTCAACTGGAGTTTTAGAGATTTTGACGTGAAAGTGTAAAATTCGTGTCGGGGATTTAGAAAACTTTGCGAGAATGTACAAATTTTCACCGGGATTTCCAAAATGTTGAAGAGATCTCCAAATATACCAACATTAATTTTAAGAATCTCAACTAGAGTTTTAAAGATTTTGACGTGAAAGTGTATAACTCTTATCAGGGATTTGAATATTTTCCTCAGAATTTAAAATATTTGACCGGGATTTCCAAAATTTTGAAGGGAACTCCAAACATGTCAACATTGATTTTAAGAATCTCAACTGGAGTCTTAGAGATCTTGACGTGAAAGCGTCAAAATCTTGTCGGGGATATAGAAAACTTTGCGAGAATGTAAAAAGTTTCACGGGGATTTCCAAAATGTTGAAGGGAACTCCAAACGTACCAACATGGATTTTGAGAACCTGAACTGGAGTTTTAGAGATTTTGACGTGAAAGTGTAAAAATCGTGTCGGGGATATGGAAAACTTTGCGAGAGTGTGAAAAGTTTCACAGGAATTTCCAAAATGTTCAAAGGAAATCCAAACATACAAAAACGATTTTAAGAATCTCCACTGGAGTTTTAGAGATTTTGACGTGAAAGTGTCAAAATATTGTCGGGGATTTGAAAATTTCCTCAGAATGTAAAAAGTTTCACCGGGATTTCCAAAATGTTGAAAGGAAATCCAAACATACCAACACGATTTTAAGAATGTCCACTGGAGTTTTAGAGATTTTGACGTGGAAGTGTCAAAATCCTGTCGGGGATTTGGAAATCTTTTCGAGATTGTAAAAAGTTTCACTGGGATATCCAAAATGTTGAAAGGTACTCTAAACATGTCAACACTGATTTTAAGAATCTCAGCTGGAGTTTTAGAGATTTTGACGTGAAGGTGTGAAAATCGTGTCGGGGATATGGAAAACTTTGCGAGAGTGTGAAAAGTTTCACAGGAATTTCCAAAATGTTCAAAGGAAATCCAAACATACCAACACGATTTTAAGAATGTCCACTGGAGTTTTAGAGACTTTGACGTGAAAGTGTCAAAATATTGTCGGGGATATGGAAAATTTCCACAGAATTTAAAAGGTTTCACCGGGATTTTTAAAATGTTGAAGGGAACTCCAAACATGTCAACATTGATTTTAAGAATCTCAACTGGAGTTTTAGAGATTTTGACGTGAAAGTGTAAAATTCGTGTCGGGGATTTAGAAAACTTTGCGAGAATGTACAAATTTTCACCGGGATTTCCAAAATGTTGAAGAGATCTCCAAATATACCAACATTAATTTTAAGAATCTCAACTAGAGTTTTAAAGATTTTGACGTGAAAGTGTATAACTCTTATCAGGGATTTGAATATTTTCCTCAGAATTTAAAATATTTGACCGGGATTTCCAAAATTTTGAAGGGAACTCCAAACATACCAACATTGATTTTAAGAATCTCAACTGGAGTCTTAGAGATCTTGACGTGAAAGTGTCAAAATCTTGTCGGGGATATGGAAAACTTTGCGAGAATGTAAAAAGTTTCACTGGGATATCCAAAATGTTGAAAGGTACTCTAAACATGTCAACACTGCTTTTAAGAATCTCAGCTGGAGTTTTAGAGATTTTGACGTGAAAGTGTACAAATGCTTCATTGATGTAGGAAACATCGCGAGACTGTATAAAAGTTTCACCGGGATTTCCAAAATGTTGAAGGGAACTACAAATATACCAACATTGATTTTAAGAATCTCAACTAGAGTTTTAAAGATTTTGACGTGAAAGTGTATAACTCTTATCAGGGATTTGAATATTTTCCTGAGAATCTAAAATATTTCACCGGGATTTCCAAGATGTTGAAGGGAACTCCAAACATGTTAACATTGATTTTAAGAATCTCAACTGGAGTTTTAGAGATTTTGACGTGAAAGTGTAAAATTCGTGTCGGGGATTTATAAAACTTTGCGAGAATGTACAAATTTTCACCGGGATTTCCAAAATATTGAAGGGAACTCCAAACGTACCAACATGGATTTTGAGAATCTGAATTGGAGTTTTAGAGACTTTGACGTGAAAGTGTAAAAATCCTGTCGAGGATTTGGAGAAGTTTGCGAGAATGTAAAAAGTTTCACTGAGATATCCAAAATGTTGAAGGGAAATCCAAACATACCAACATTGATTTTAAGAATCTCAACTGGAGTCTTAGAGATCTTGACGTGAAAGTGTCAAAATCCTGTCGGGGATATGGAAAATTTCCACAGAATTTAAAAGGTTTCACCGGGATTTTTAAAATGTTGAAGGGAACTCCAAACATGTCAACATTGATTTTAAGAATCTCAACTAGAGTTTTAGACACTTTGACGTGAACGTGTAAAAATCCTGTCGGGGATATGGAAAACTTTGCGAGAGTGTGAAAAGTTTCACAGGAATTTCCAAAATGTTCGAAGGAAATCTAAACATACCAACAGGATTTTAAGAGTCTCCACTCAAGTTTTAGAGATTTTGACGTGAAAGTGTAAAAATCGTGTCGGGGATATGGAAAACTTTGCGAGAGTGTGAAAAGTTTCACAGGAATTTCCAAAATGTTCAAAGGAAATCCAAACATACAAAAACGATTTTAAGAATCTCCACTGGAGTTTTAGTGATTTTGACGTGAAAGTGTCAAAATATTGTCGGGGATTTGAAAATTTCCTCAGAATGTAAAAAGTTTCACCGGGATTTCCAAAATGTTGAAAGGAAATCCAAACATACCAACACGATTTTAAGAATGTCCACTGGACTTTTAGAGATTTTGACGTGGAAGTGTCAAAATCCTGTCGGGGATTTGGAAAACTTTTCGAGATTGTAAAAAGTTTCACTGGGATATCCAAAATGTTGAAAGGTACTCTAAACATGTCAACACTGATTTTAAGAATCTCAGCTGGAGTTTTAGAGATTTTGACGTGAAGGTGTGAAAATCGTGTCGGGGATATGGAAAACTTTGCGAGAGTGTGAAAAGTTTCACAGGAATTTCCAAAATGTTCAAAGGAAATCCAAACATACCAACACGATTTTAAGAATCTCAACTGGAGTTTTAGAGATTTTGACGTGAAAGTGTCAAAATCCTGTCGGGGTCTTGGAAAGCTTTGCGAAAATGTAAAAAATTTCACTGGGATATCCAAAATGTTGAAAGGTACTCTAAACATGTCAACACTGATTTTAAGAGTCTCAGATGGAGTTTTAGAGATTTTGACGTGAAAGTGTAAAAATCGTGTCGGGGATATGGAAAATTTCCTCAGAATGTAAAAGGTTTCACGGGGATTTCCAAAATATTGAAGGGAACTCCAAACGTACCAACATGGATTTTGAGAATCTGAACTGGAGTTTTAGAGACTTTGACGTGAAAGTGTCAAAATCCTGTCGAGGATTTGGAAGAGTGTGCGAGAATGTAAAAAGTTTCACTGATATATCCAAAATGTTGAAGGGAAATCCAAACATACCAACATTGATGTTAAGAATCTCAACTGGAGTTTTAGAGATTTTGACGTGAAAGTGTCAAAATCCTGTCGGGGATTTGGAAAACTTTGCGAAAATGTAAAAACTTTCACTGGGATATCCAAAATGTTGAAAGGTACTATAAACATGTCAACACTGATTTTAAGAATCTCAGCTGGAGTTTTAGAGATTTTAACGTGAAAGTGTAAAAATCTTGTCGGGGATATAGAAAATTTCCACAGAATGTAAAAGGTTTCACCGGGATTTCCAAATGTTGAAGGGAACTCCAAACATGTCAACATTGATTTACGAATCTCAACTGGCGTTTTAGAGACTTTGACGTGAAAGTGTCAAAATATTGTCGGGGATTTGGAAAATTTCCTCAGAATGTAAAAAGTTTCACCGGGATTTCCAAAATGTTGAAAGGAAATCCAAACATGTCAACATCGGTTTTAAGAGTCTCCACTGGAGTTTTAGAGATTTTGACGTGAAAGTGTAAAAATCCTGTCGGGGATATGGAAAATTTCCTCAGAATTTAAAAGGTTTCACGGGGATTTCCAAAATGTTGAAGGGAACTCCAAACGTACCAACATGGATTTTGAGAATCTGAACTGGAGTTTTAGAGACTTTGACGTGAAAGTGTAAAAATCCTGTCGGGGATTTGGAAAACTTTGCGAAAATGTAAAAACTTTCACTGGGATATCCAAAATGTTGAAAGGTACTCTAAACATGTCAACACTGATTTTAAGAATCTCAGATGGAGTTTTAGATATTTTGACGTGAAAGTGTAAAAATCGTGTCGGGGATATGGAAATCTTTGCGAGAGTGTGAAAAGTTTCACAGGAATTTCCAAAATGTTCAAAGGAAATCCAAACATACCAACACGATTTTAAGAATCTCCACTGGAGTTTTAGAGATTTTGACGTGAAAGTGTCAAAATCCTGTCGGGGTCTTGGAAAGTTTTGCGAAAATGTAAAAAATTTCACTGGGATATCCAAAATGTTGAAAGGTACTCTAAACATGTCAACACTGATTTTAAGAGTCTCAGATGGAGTTTTAGAGATTTTGACGTGAAAGTGTAAAAATCGTGTCGGGGATATGGAAAATTTCCTCAGAATGTAAAAGGTTTCACGGGGATTTCCAAAATATTGAAGGGAACTCCAAACGTACCAACATGGATTTTGAGAATCTGAACTGGAGTTTTAGAGACTTTGACGTGAAAGTGTCAAAATCCTGTCGAGGATTTGGAAGAGTGTGCGAGAATGTAAAAAGTTTCACTGATATATCCAAAATGTTGAAGGGAAATCCAAACATACCAACATTGATGTTAAGAATCTCAACTGGAGTTTTAGAGATTTTGACGTGAAAGTGTCAAAATCCTGTCGGGGATTTGGAAAACTTTGCGAAAATGTAAAAACTTTCACTGGCATATCCAAAATGTTGAAAGGTACTCTAAACATGTCAACACTGATTTTAAGAATCTCAGATGGAGTTTTAGAGATTTTTACGTGAAAGTGTAAAAAATCGTGTCGGCGATATGGAAAACTTTGCGAGATTGTAAAAACTTTCACTGGGATATCCAAAATGTGGAGGGGAACTTGAAACATACCAACATTGATTTTAAGAATCTCAACTGGAGTCTTAGAGATCTTGACGTGAAAGTGTCAAAATCCTGTCGGAGTCTTTGAAAACTTTGCGAAAATGTAAAAAATTTCACTGGGATATCCAAAATGTTGAAAGGTACTCTAAACATGTCAACACTGATTTTAAGAATCTCAGATGGAGTTTTAGAGATTTTGACGTGAAAGTGTAAAAATCGTGTCGGGGATATGGAAAACTTTGCGAGAGTGTGAAAAGTTTCACAGGAATTTCCAAAATGTTCAAAGGAAATCCAAACATACCAACACGATTTTAAGAATCTCCACTGGAGTTTTAGAGATTTTGACGTGGAAGTGTCAAAATCCTGTCGGGGATTTGGAAAACTTTTCGAGATTGTAAAAAGTTTCACTGGGATATCCAAAATGTGCAGGGGAACTCCAAACATACCAACATTGATTTTAAGAATCTCAACTGGAGTCTTAGAGATCTTGACGTGAAAGTGTCAAAATCCTGTCGGGGATATGGAAAACTTTGCGAGAATGTAAAAAGTTTCACTGGGATATCCAAAATGTTGAAAGGTACTATAAACATGTCAACACTGATTTTAAGAATCTCAGCTGGAGTTTTAGAGATTTTAACGTGAAAGTGTAAAAATCTTGTCGGGGATATAGAAAATTTCCACAGAATGTAAAAGGTTTCACCGGGATTTCCAAAATGTTGAAGGGAACTCCAAACATGTCAACATTGATTTACGAATCTCAACTGGCGTTTTAGAGACTTTGATGTGAAAGTGTCAAAATATTGTCGGGGATTTGGAAAATTTCCTCAGAATGTAAAAAGTTTCACCGGGATTTCCAAAATGTTGAAAGGAAATCCAAACATTTCAACATCGGTTTTAAGAGTCTCCACTGGAGTTTTAGAGATTTTGACGTGAAAGTGTAAAAATCCTGTCGGGGATATGGAAAATTTCCTCAGAATTTAAAAGGTTTCACGGGGATTTCCAAAATGTTGAAGGGAACTCCAAACGTACCAACATGGATTTTGAGAATCTGAACTGGAGTTTTAGAGACTTTGACGTGAAAGTGCAAAAATCCTGTCGGGGATTTGGAAAACTTTGCGAAAATGTAAAAACTTTCACTGGGATATCCAAAATGTTGAAAGGTACTCTAAACATGTCAACACTGATTTTAAGAATCTCAGATGGAGTTTTAGATATTTTGACGTGAAAGTGTAAAAATCGTGTCGGGGATATGGAAAACTTTGCGAGAGTGTGAAAAGTTTCACAGGAATTTCCAAAATGTTCAAAGGAAATCCAAACATACCAACACGATTTTAAGAATCTCCACTGGAGTTTTAGAGATTTTGACGTGAAAGTGTAAAAATCCTGTCGGGGACTTGGAAAACTCTGCGAAAATGTAAAAAATTTCACTGGGATATCCAAAATGTTGAAAGGTACTCTAAACATGTCAACACTGATTTTAAGAATATGAGATGGAGTTTTAGAGATTTTGACGTGAAAGTGTCAAAATCCTGTCGGGGATATGGAAAATTTCCACAGAATTTAAAAGGTTTCACCGGGATTTTTAAAATGTTGAAGGGAACTCCAAACATGTCAACATTGATTTTAAGAATCTCCACTGGAGTTTTAGAGATTTTGACGTGAAAGTGTAAAATTCGTGTCGGGGATTTAGAAAACTTTGCGAGAATGTACAAATTTTCACCGGGATTTCCAAAATGTTGAAGAGATCTCCAAATATACCAACATTAATTTTAAGAATCTCAACTAGAGTTTTAAAGATTTTGACGTGAAAGTGTATAACTCTTATCAGGGATTTGAATATTTTCCTCAGAATTTAAAATATTTGACCGGGATTTCCAAAGTTTTGAAGGGAACTCCAAACATGTCAACATTGATTTTAAGAATCTCAACTAGAGTTTTAGACACTTTGACGTGAACGTGTAAAAATCCTGTCGGGGATATGGAAAACTTTGCGAGAGTGTGAAAAGTTTCACAGGAATTTCCAAAATGTTCAAAGGAAATCCAAACATACCAACACGATTTTAAGAATCTCCACTGGAGTTTTAGAGATTTTGACGTGGAAGTGTCAAAATCCTGTCGTGGATATGGAAAACTTTGCGAGAATGCAAAAAGTTTCACTGAGATATCCAAAATGTTGAAAGGTACTATAAACATGTCAACATTCATTTTAAGAATCTCAGCTGGAGTTTTAGAGATATTAACGTGAAAGTGTAAAAATCTTGTCGGGGATATAGAAATTTTCCACAGAATGTAAAAGGTTTCACCGGGATTTCCAAAATGTTGAAGGGAACTCCAGACATGTCAACATTGATTTACGAATCTCAACTGGAGTTTTAGAGATTTTGACGTGAAAGTGTCAAAATCTTGTCGGGGATTTGGAAAATTTCCTCAGAATGTAAAAGGTTTCACCCGGATTTCCAAAATGTTGAAGGGAACTCCAAACGTACCAACATGGATTTTGAGAATCTGAACTGGAGTTTTAGAGACTTTGACGTGAAAGTGTAAAAATCCTGTCGGGGATTTGGAAAACTTTGCGAAAATGTAAAAACTTTCACTGGGATATCCAAAATGTTGAAAGGTACTCTAAACATGTCAACACTGATTTTAAGAATCTCAGATGGAGTTTTAGAGATTTTGACGTGAAAGTGTAAAAATCGTGTCGGGGATATGGAAAACTTTGCGAGAGTGTGAAAAGTTTCACAGGAATTTCCAAAATGTTCAAAGGAAATCCAAACATACCAACACGATTTTAAGAATCTCCACTGGAGTTTTAGAGATTTTGACGTGAAAGTGTAAAAATCCTGTCGGGGACTTGGAAAACTCTGCGAAAATGTAAAAAATTTCACTGGGATATCCAAAATGTTGAAAGGTACTCTAAACATGTCAACACTGATTTTAAGAATATCAGATGGAGTTTTAGAGATTTTGACGTGAAAGTGTCAAAATCCTGTCGGGGATATGGAAAATTTCCACAGAATTTAAAAGGTTTCACCGGGATTTTTAAAATGTTGAAGGGAACTCCAAACATGTCAACATTGATTTTAAGAATCTCAACTGGAGTTTTAGAGATTTTGACGTGAAAGTGTAAAATTCGTGTCGGGGATTTAGAAAACTTTGCGAGAATGTACAAATTTTCACCGGGATTTCCAAAATGTTGAAGAGATCTCCAAATATACCAACATTAATTTTAAGAATCTCAACTAGAGTTTTAAAGATTTTGACGTGAAAGTGTATAACTCTTATCAGGGATTTGAATATTTTCCTCAGAATTTAAAATATTTGACCGGGATTTCCAAAATTTTGAAGGGAACTCCAAACATGTCAACATTGATTTTAAGAATCTCAACTGGAGTCTTAGAGATCTTGACGTGAAAGCGTCAAAATCTTGTCGGGGATATAGAAAACTTTGCGAGAATGTAAAAAGTTTCACGGGGATTTCCAAAATGTTGAAGGGAACTCCAAACGTACCAACATGGATTTTGAGAACCTGAACTGGAGTTTTAGAGATTTTGACGTGAAAGTGTAAAAATCGTGTCGGGGATATGGAAAACTTTGCGAGAGTGTGAAAAGTTTCACAGGAATTTCCAAAATGTTCAAAGGAAATCCAAACATACAAAAACGATTTTAAGAATCTCCACTGGAGTTTTAGAGATTTTGACGTGAAAGTGTCAAAATATTGTCGGGGATTTGAAAATTTCCTCAGAATGTAAAAAGTTTCACCGGGATTTCCAAAATGTTGAAAGGAAATCCAAACATACCAACACGATTTTAAGAATGTCCACTGGAGTTTTAGAGATTTTGACGTGGAAGTGTCAAAATCCTGTCGGGGATTTGGAAATCTTTTCGAGATTGTAAAAAGTTTCACTGGGATATCCAAAATGTTGAAAGGTACTCTAAACATGTCAACACTGATTTTAAGAATCTCAGCTGGAGTTTTAGAGATTTTGACGTGAAGGTGTGAAAATCGTGTCGGGGATATGGAAAACTTTGCGAGAGTGTGAAAAGTTTCACAGGAATTTCCAAAATGTTCAAAGGAAATCCAAACATACCAACACGATTTTAAGAATGTCCACTGGAGTTTTAGAGACTTTGACGTGAAAGTGTCAAAATATTGTCGGGGATATGGAAAATTTCCACAGAATTTAAAAGGTTTCACCGGGATTTTTAAAATGTTGAAGGGAACTCCAAACATGTCAACATTGATTTTAAGAATCTCAACTGGAGTTTTAGAGATTTTGACGTGAAAGTGTAAAATTCGTGTCGGGGATTTAGAAAACTTTGCGAGAATGTACAAATTTTCACCGGGATTTCCAAAATGTTGAAGAGATCTCCAAATATACCAACATTAATTTTAAGAATCTCAACTAGAGTTTTAAAGATTTTGACGTGAAAGTGTATAACTCTTATCAGGGATTTGAATATTTTCCTCAGAATTTAAAATATTTGACCGGGATTTCCAAAATTTTGAAGGGAACTCCAAACATACCAACATTGATTTTAAGAATCTCAACTGGAGTCTTAGAGATCTTGACGTGAAAGTGTCAAAATCTTGTCGGGGATATGGAAAAC
Source organism: Streptopelia decaocto (assembly GCF_964273445.1). Lineage (NCBI taxonomy): Eukaryota > Metazoa > Chordata > Aves > Columbiformes > Columbidae > Streptopelia > Streptopelia decaocto. The sequence goes on along the minus strand of NW_028115333.1, from coordinate 65,690 downwards.
TTTGCGAGAATGTAAAAAGTTTCACTGGGATATCCAAAATGTTGAAAGGTACTCTAAACATGTCAACACTGCTTTTAAGAATCTCAGCTGGAGTTTTAGAGATTTTGACGTGAAAGTGTACAAATGCTTCATTGATGTAGGAAACATCGCGAGACTGTATAAAAGTTTCACCGGGATTTCCAAAATGTTGAAGGGAACTACAAATATACCAACATTGATTTTAAGAATCTCAACTAGAGTTTTAAAGATTTTGACGTGAAAGTGTATAACTCTTATCAGGGATTTGAATATTTTCCTGAGAATCTAAAATATTTCACCGGGATTTCCAAGATGTTGAAGGGAACTCCAAACATGTTAACATTGATTTTAAGAATCTCAACTGGAGTTTTAGAGATTTTGACGTGAAAGTGTAAAATTCGTGTCGGGGATTTATAAAACTTTGCGAGAATGTACAAATTTTCACCGGGATTTCCAAAATATTGAAGGGAACTCCAAACGTACCAACATGGATTTTGAGAATCTGAATTGGAGTTTTAGAGACTTTGACGTGAAAGTGTAAAAATCCTGTCGAGGATTTGGAGAAGTTTGCGAGAATGTAAAAAGTTTCACTGAGATATCCAAAATGTTGAAGGGAAATCCAAACATACCAACATTGATTTTAAGAATCTCAACTGGAGTCTTAGAGATCTTGACGTGAAAGTGTCAAAATCCTGTCGGGGATATGGAAAATTTCCACAGAATTTAAAAGGTTTCACCGGGATTTTTAAAATGTTGAAGGGAACTCCAAACATGTCAACATTGATTTTAAGAATCTCAACTAGAGTTTTAGACACTTTGACGTGAACGTGTAAAAATCCTGTCGGGGATATGGAAAACTTTGCGAGAGTGTGAAAAGTTTCACAGGAATTTCCAAAATGTTCGAAGGAAATCTAAACATACCAACAGGATTTTAAGAGTCTCCACTCAAGTTTTAGAGATTTTGACGTGAAAGTGTAAAAATCGTGTCGGGGATATGGAAAACTTTGCGAGAGTGTGAAAAGTTTCACAGGAATTTCCAAAATGTTCAAAGGAAATCCAAACATACAAAAACGATTTTAAGAATCTCCACTGGAGTTTTAGTGATTTTGACGTGAAAGTGTCAAAATATTGTCGGGGATTTGAAAATTTCCTCAGAATGTAAAAAGTTTCACCGGGATTTCCAAAATGTTGAAAGGAAATCCAAACATACCAACACGATTTTAAGAATGTCCACTGGACTTTTAGAGATTTTGACGTGGAAGTGTCAAAATCCTGTCGGGGATTTGGAAAACTTTTCGAGATTGTAAAAAGTTTCACTGGGATATCCAAAATGTTGAAAGGTACTCTAAACATGTCAACACTGATTTTAAGAATCTCAGCTGGAGTTTTAGAGATTTTGACGTGAAGGTGTGAAAATCGTGTCGGGGATATGGAAAACTTTGCGAGAGTGTGAAAAGTTTCACAGGAATTTCCAAAATGTTCAAAGGAAATCCAAACATACCCACACGATTTTAAGAATCTCAACTGGAGTTTTAGAGATTTTGACGTGAAAGTGTCAAAATCCTGTCGGGGTCTTGGAAAGCTTTGCGAAAATGTAAAAAATTTCACTGGGATATCCAAAATGTTGAAAGGTACTCTAAACATGTCAACACTGATTTTAAGAGTCTCAGATGGAGTTTTAGAGATTTTGACGTGAAAGTGTAAAAATCGTGTCGGGGATATGGAAAATTTCCTCAGAATGTAAAAGGTTTCACGGGGATTTCCAAAATATTGAAGGGAACTCCAAACGTACCAACATGGATTTTGAGAATCTGAACTGGAGTTTTAGAGACTTTGACGTGAAAGTGTCAAAATCCTGTCGAGGATTTGGAAGAGTGTGCGAGAATGTAAAAAGTTTCACTGATATATCCAAAATGTTGAAGGGAAATCCAAACATACCAACATTGATGTTAAGAATCTCAACTGGAGTTTTAGAGATTTTGACGTGAAAGTGTCAAAATCCTGTCGGGGATTTGGAAAACTTTGCGAAAATGTAAAAACTTTCACTGGCATATCCAAAATGTTGAAAGGTACTCTAAACATGTCAACACTGATTTTAAGAATCTCAGATGGAGTTTTAGAGATTTTTACGTGAAAGTGTAAAAAATCGTGTCGCGATATGGAAAACTTTGCGAGATTGTAAAAACTTTCACTGGGATATCCAAAATGTGGAGGGGAACTTGAAACATAACAACATTGATTTTAAGAATCTCAACTGGAGTCTTAGAGATCTTGACGTGAAAGTGTCAAAATCCTGTCGGGGTCTTTGAAAACTTTGCGAAAATGTAAAAAATTTCACTGGGATATCCAAAATGTTGAAAGGTACTCTAAACATGTCAACACTGATTTTAAGAATCTCAGATGGAGTTTTAGAGATTTTGACGTGAAAGTGTAAAAATCGTGTCGGGGATATGGAAAACTTTGCGAGAGTGTGAAAAGTTTCACAGGAATTTCCAAAATGTTCAAAGGAAATCCAAACATACCAACACGATTTTAAGAATCTCCACTGGAGTTTTAGAGATTTTGACGTGGAAGTGTCAAAATCCTGTCGGGGATTTGGAAAACTTTTCGAGATTGTAAAAAGTTTCACTGGGATATCCAAAATGTGCAGGGGAACTCCAAACATACCAACATTGATTTTAAGAATCTCAACTGGAGTCTTAGAGATCTTGACGTGAAAGTGTCAAAATCCTGTCGGGGATATGGAAAACTTTGCGAGAATGTAAAAAGTTTCACTGGGATATCCAAAATGTTGAAAGGTACTATAAACATGTCAACACTGATTTTAAGAATCTCAGCTGGAGTTTTAGAGATTTTAACGTGAAAGTGTAAAAATCTTGTCGGGGATATAGAAAATTTCCACAGAATGTAAAAGGTTTCACCGGGATTTCCAAAATGTTGAAGGGAACTCCAAACATGTCAACATTGATTTACGAATCTCAACTGGCGTTTTAGAGACTTTGACGTGAAAGTGTCAAAATATTGTCGGGGATTTGGAAAATTTCCTCAGAATGTAAAAAGTTTCACCGGGATTTCCAAAATGTTGAAAGGAAATCCAAACATTTCAACATCGGTTTTAAGAGTCTCCACTGGAGTTTTAGAGATTTTGACGTGAAAGTGTAAAAATCCTGTCGGGGATATGGAAAATTTCCTCAGAATTTAAAAGGTTTCACGGGGATTTCCAAAATGTTGAAGGGAACTCCAAACGTACCAACATGGATTTTGAGAATCTGAACTGGAGTTTTAGAGACTTTGACGTGAAAGTGTAAAAATCCTGTCGGGGATTTGGAAAACTTTGCGAAAATGTAAAAACTTTCACTGGGATATCCAAAATGTTGAAAGGTACTCTAAACATGTCAACACTGATTTTAAGAATCTCAGATGGAGTTTTAGATATTTTGACGTGAAAGTGTAAAAATCGTGTCGGGGATATGGAAAACTTTGCGAGAGTGTGAAAAGTTTCACAGGAATTTCCAAAATGTTCAAAGGAAATCCAAACATACCAACACGATTTTAGAATCTCCACTGGAGTTTTAGAGATTTTGACGTGAAAGTGTAAAAATCCTGTCGGGGACTTGGAAAACTCTGCGAAAATGTAAAAAATTTCACTGGGATATCCAAAATGTTGAAAGGTACTCTAAACATGTCAACACTGATTTTAAGAATATCAGATGGAGTTTTAGAGATTTTGACGTGAAAGTGTCAAAATCCTGTCGGGGATATGGAAAATTTCCACAGAATTTAAAAGGTTTCACCGGGATTTTTAAAATGTTGAAGGGAACTCCAAACATGTCAACATTGATTTTAAGAATCTCAACTGGAGTTTTAGAGATTTTGACGTGAAAGTGTAAAATTCGTGTCGGGGATTTAGAAAACTTTGCGAGAATGTACAAATTTTCACCGGGATTTCCAAAATGTTGAAGAGATCTCCAAATATACCAACATTAATTTTAAGAATCTCAACTAGAGTTTTAAAGATTTTGACGTGAAAGTGTATAACTCTTATCAGGGATTTGAATATTTTCCTCAGAATTTAAAATATTTGACCGGGATTTCCAAAATTTTGAAGGGAACTCCAAACATGTCAACATTGATTTTAAGAATCTCAACTGGAGTCTTAGAGATCTTGACGTGAAAGTGTCAAAATCTTGGCGGGGATATAGAAAACTTTGCGAGAATGTAAAAAGTTTCACGGGGATTTCCAAAATGTTGAAGGGAACTCCAAACGTACCAACATGGATTTTGAGAACCTGAACTGGAGTTTTAGAGATTTTGACGTGAAAGTGTAAAAATCGTGTCGGGGATATGGAAAACTTTGCGAGAGTGTGAAAAGTTTCACAGGAATTTCCAAAATGTTCAAAGGAAATCCAAACATACAAAAACGATTTTAAGAATCTCCACTGGAGTTTTAGTGATTTTGACGTGAAAGTGTCAAAATATTGTCGGGGATTTGAAAATTTCCTCAGAATGTAAAAAGTTTCACCGGGATTTCCAAAATGTTGAAAGGAAATCCAAACATACCAACACGATTTTAAGAATGTCCACTGGACTTTTAGAGATTTTGACGTGGAAGTGTCAAAATCCTGTCGGGGATTTGGAAAACTTTTCGAGATTGTAAAAAGTTTCACTGGGATATCCAAAATGTTGAAAGGTACTCTAAACATGTCAACACTGATTTTAAGAATCTCAGCTGGAGTTTTAGAGATTTTGACGTGAAGGTGTGAAAATCGTGTCGGGGATATGGAAAACTTTGCGAGAGTGTGAAAAGTTTCACAGGAATTTCCAAAATGTTCAAAGGAAATCCAAACATACCCACACGATTTTAAGAATCTCAACTGGAGTTTTAGAGATTTTGACGTGAAAGTGTCAAAATCCTGTCGGGGTCTTGGAAAGCTTTGCGAAAATGTAAAAAATTTCACTGGGATATCCAAAATGTTGAAAGGTACTCTAAACATGTCAACACTGATTTTAAGAGTCTCAGATGGAGTTTTAGAGATTTTGACGTGAAAGTGTAAAAATCGTGTCGGGGATATGGAAAACTTTGCGAGAGTGTGAAAAGTTTCACAGGAATTTCCAAAATGTTCAAAGGAAATCCAAACATACCAACACGATTTTAAGAATCTCCACTGGAGTTTTAGAGATTTTGACGTGAAAGTGTCAAAATCCTGTCGGGGTCTTGGAAAACTTTGCGAAAATGTAAAAAAATTTCACTGGGATATCCAAAATGTTGAAAGGTACTCTAAACATGTCAACACTGATTTTAAGTATCTCAGATGGAGTTTTAGAGATTTTGACGTGAAAGTGTAAAAATCGTGTCGGGGATATGGAAAACTTTGCGAGAATGTGAAAAGTTTCACAGGAATTTCCAAAATGTTCAAAGGAAATCCAAACATACCAACACGATTTTAAGAATCTCAACTGGAGTTTTAGAGATTTTGACGTGAAAGTGTCAAAATCCTGTCGGGGTCTTGGAAAGCTTTGCGAAAATGTAAAAAATTTCACTGGGATATCCAAAATGTTGAAAGGTACTCTAAACATGTCAACACTGATTTTAAGAGTCTCAGATGGAGTTTTAGAGATTTTGACGTGAAAGTGTAAAAATCGTGTCGGGGATATGGAAAACTTTGCGAGAGTGTGAAAAGTTTCACAGGAATTTCCAAAATGTTCAAAGGAAATCCAAACATACCAACACGATTTTAAGAATCTCCACTGGAGTTTTAGAGATTTTGACGTGAAAGTGTCAAAATCCTGTCGGGGTCTTGGAAAACTTTGCGAAAATGTAAAAAAATTTCACTGGGATATCCAAAATGTTGAAAGGTACTCTAAACATGTCAACACTGATTTTAAGTATCTCAGATGGAGTTTTAGAGATTTTGACGTGAAAGTGTAAAAATCGTGTCGGGGATATGGAAAACTTTGCGAGAATGTGAAAAGTTTCACAGGAATTTCCAAAATGTTCAAAGGAAATCCAAACATACCAACACGATTTTAAGAATCTCAACTGGAGTTTTAGAGATTTTGACGTGAAAGTGTCAAAATCCTGTCGGGGACTTGGAAAACGTTGCGAAAATATAAAAAATTTCACTGGGATATCCAAAATGTTGAAAGGTACTCTAAACATGTCAACACTGATTTTAAGAATCTCAGATGGAGTTTTAGAGATTTTGACGTGAAAGTGTAAAAATCGTGTCGGGGATATGGAAAACTTTGCGAGAGTGTGAAAAGTTTCACAGGAATTTCCAAAATGTTCAAAGGAAATCCAAACATACCAACACGATTTTAAGAATCTCCACTGGAGTTTTAGAGATTTTGACGTGAAAGTGTAAAATTCGTGTCGGGGATTTAGAAAACTTTGCGAGAATGTACAAATTTTCACCGGGATTTCCAAAATGTTGAAGAGATCTCCAAATATACCAACATTAATTTTAAGAATATCACTTAGAGTTTTAAAGATTTTGACGTGGAAGTGTATAACTCTTATCAGGGATTTGAATATTTTCCTGATTTCCAAAATTTTGAAGGGAACTCCAAACATACCAACATTGATTTTAAGAATCTCAACTGGAGTCTTAGAGATCTTGACGTGAAAGTGTCAAAATCTTGTCGGGGATATGGAAAACTTTGCGAGAATGTAAAAAGTTTCACTGGGATATCCAAAATGTTGAAAGGTACTCTAAACATGTCAACACTGCTTTTAAGAATCTCAGCTGGAGTTTTAGAGATTTTGACGTGAAAGTGTACAAATGTTTCATTGATGTAGGAAACATCGCGAGACTGTATAAAAGTTTCACCGGGATTTCCAAAATGTTGAAGGGAACTACAAATATACCAACATTGATTTTAAGAATCTCAACTAGAGTTTTAAAGATTTGGACGTGAAAGTGTATAACTCTTATCAGGGATTTGAATATTTTCCTGAGAATCTAAAATATTTCACCGGGATTTCCAAGATGTTGAAGGGAACTCCAAACATGTTAACATAGATTTTAAGAATCTCAACTGGAGTTTTAGAGATTTTGACGTGAAAGTGTAAAATTCGTGTCGGGGATTAATAAAACTTTGCGAGAATGTACAAATTTTCACCGGGATTTCCAAAATATTGAAGGGAACTCCAAACGTACCAACATGGATTTTGAGAATCTGAATTGGAGTTTTAGAGACTTTGACGTGAAAGTGTAAAAATCCTGTCGAGGATTTGGAGAAGTTTGCGAGAATGTAAAAAGTTTCACTGAGATATCCAAAATGTTGAAGGGAAATCCAAACATACCAACATTGATTTTAAGAATCTCAACTGGAGTCTTAGAGATCTTGACGTGAAAGTGTCAAAATCCTGTCGGGGATATGGAAAATTTCCACAGAATTTAAAAGGTTTCACCGGGATATTTATAATGTTGAAGGGAACTCCAAACATGTCAACATTGATTTTAAGAATCTCAACTGGAGTTTTAGAGATTTTGACGTGAAAGTGTAAAATTCGTGTCGGGGATTTAGAAAACTTTGCGAGAATGTACAAATTTTCACCGGGATTTCCAAGATGTTGAAGGGAACGCCAAATATACCAACATTGATTTTAAGAATCTCAACTAGAGTTTTAAAGATTTTGACGTGAAAGTGTATAACTCTTATCAGGGATTTGAATATTTTCCTCAGAATTTAAAATATTTGACCGGGATTTCCAAAATTTTGAAGGGAACTCCAAACATGTCAACATTGATTTTAAGAATCTCAACTAGAGTATTAGACACTTTGACGTGAACGTGTAAAAATCCTGTCGGGGATATGGAAAACTTTGCGAGAGTGTGAAAAGTTTCACAGGAATTTCCAAAATGTTCAAAGGAAATCCAAACATACCAACACGATTTTAAGAATCTCCACTGGAGTTTTAGAGATTTTGACGTGGAAGTGTCAAAATCCTGTCGTGGATATGGAAAACTTTGCGAGAATGCAAAAAGTTTCACTGAGATATCCAAAATGTTGAAAGGTACTATAAACATGTCAACATTCATTTTAAGAATCTCAGCTGGAGTTTTAGAGATTTTAACGTGAAAGTGTAAAAATCTTGTCGGGGATATAGAAATTTTCCACAGAATGTAAAAGGTTTCAACGGGATTTCCAAAATGTTGAAGGGAACTCCAGACATGTCAACATTGATTTACGAATCTCAACTGGAGTTTTAGAGATTTTGACGTGAAAGTGTCAAAATCTTGTCGGGGATTTGGAAAATTTCCTCAGAATGTAAAAGGTTTCACGGGGATTTCCAAAATGTTGAAGGGAACTCCAAACGTACCAACATGGATTTTGAGAATCTGAACTGGAGTTTTAGAGACTTTGACGTGAAAGTGTCAAAATATTGTCGGGGATTTGGAAATCTTTGCGAGAAAGTAAAAAATTTCACTGGAATGTCCAAAATGTTGAAAGGTACTCTAAACATGTCAACACTGATTTTAAGAATCTCAGATGGAGTTTTAGAGATTTTGACGTGAAAGTGTAAAAATCGTGTCGGGGATATGGAAAACTTTGCGAGAGTGTGAAAAGTTTCACAGGAATTTCCAAAATGTTCAAAGGAAATCCAAACATACCAACACGATTTTAAGAATCTCCACTGGAGTTTTAGAGATTTTGACGTGGAAGTGTCAAAATCCTGTCGGGGATTTGGAAAACTTTTCGAGATTGTAAAAAGTTTCACTGGGATATCCAAAATGTGCAGGGGAACTCCAAACATACCAACATTGATTTTAAGAATCTCAACTGGAGTCTTAGAGATCTTGACGTGAAAGTGTCAAAATCCTGTCGGGGATATGGAAAATTTCCACAGAATTTAAAAGGTTTCACCGGGATTTTTAAAATGTTGAAGGGAACTCCAAACATGTCAACATTGATTTTAAGAATCTCAACTGGAGTTTTAGAGATTTTGACGTGAAAGTGTAAAATTCGTGTCGGGGATTTAGAAAACTTTGCGAGAATGTACAAATTTTCACCGGGATTTCCAAAATGTTGAAGAGATCTCCAAATATACCAACATTAATTTTAAGAATCTCAACTAGAGTTTTAAAGATTTTGACGTGAAAGTGTATAACTCTTATCAGGGATTTGAATATTTTCCTCAGAATTTAAAATATTTGACCGGGATTTCCAAAATTTTGAAGGGAACTCCAAACATGTCAACATTGATTTTAAGAATCTCAACTGGAGTCTTAGAGATCTTGACGTGAAAGTGTCAAAATCTTGGCGGGGATATAGAAAACTTTGCGAGAATGTAAAAAGTTTCACGGGGATTTCCAAAATGTTGAAGGGAACTCCAAACGTACCAACATGGATTTTGAGAACCTGAACTGGAGTTTTAGAGATTTTGACGTGAAAGTGTAAAAATCGTGTCGGGGATATGGAAAACTTTGCGAGAGTGTGAAAAGTTTCACAGGAATTTCCAAAATGTTCAAAGGAAATCCAAACATACAAAAACGATTTTAAGAATCTCCACTGGAGTTTTAGTGATTTTGACGTGAAAGTGTCAAAATATTGTCGGGGATTTGAAAATTTCCTCAGAATGTAAAAAGTTTCACCGGGATTTCCAAAATGTTGAAAGGAAATCCAAACATACCAACACGATTTTAAGAATGTCCACTGGACTTTTAGAGATTTTGACGTGGAAGTGTCAAAATCCTGTCGGGGATTTGGAAAACTTTTCGAGATTGTAAAAAGTTTCACTGGGATATCCAAAATGTTGAAAGGTACTCTAAACATGTCAACACTGATTTTAAGAATCTCAGCTGGAGTTTTAGAGATTTTGACGTGAAGGTGTGAAAATCGTGTCGGGGATATGGAAAACTTTGCGAGAGTGTGAAAAGTTTCACAGGAATTTCCAAAATGTTCAAAGGAAATCCAAACATACCCACACGATTTTAAGAATCTCAACTGGAGTTTTAGAGATTTTGACGTGAAAGTGTCAAAATCCTGTCGGGGTCTTGGAAAGCTTTGCGAAAATGTAAAAAATTTCACTGGGATATCCAAAATGTTGAAAGGTACTCTAAACATGTCAACACTGATTTTAAGAGTCTCAGATGGAGTTTTAGAGATTTTGACGTGAAAGTGTAAAAATCGTGTCGGGGATATGGAAAACTTTGCGAGAGTGTGAAAAGTTTCACAGGAATTTCCAAAATGTTCAAAGGAAATCCAAACATACCAACACGATTTTAAGAATCTCCACTGGAGTTTTAGAGATTTTGACGTGAAAGTGTCAAAATCCTGTCGGGGTCTTGGAAAACTTTGCGAAAATGTAAAAAAATTTCACTGGGATATCCAAAATGTTGAAAGGTACTCTAAACATGTCAACACTGATTTTAAGTATCTCAGATGGAGTTTTAGAGATTTTGACGTGAAAGTGTAAAAATCGTGTCGGGGATATGGAAAACTTTGCGAGAATGTGAAAAGTTTCACAGGAATTTCCAAAATGTTCAAAGGAAATCCAAACATACCAACACGATTTTAAGAATCTCAACTGGAGTTTTAGAGATTTTGACGTGAAAGTGTCAAAATCCTGTCGGGGTCTTGGAAAGCTTTGCGAAAATGTAAAAAATTTCACTGGGATATCCAAAATGTTGAAAGGTACTCTAAACATGTCAACACTGATTTTAAGAGTCTCAGATGGAGTTTTAGAGATTTTGACGTGAAAGTGTAAAAATCGTGTCGGGGATATGGAAAACTTTGCGAGAGTGTGAAAAGTTTCACAGGAATTTCCAAAATGTTCAAAGGAAATCCAAACATACCAACACGATTTTAAGAATCTCCACTGGAGTTTTAGAGATTTTGACGTGAAAGTGTCAAAATCCTGTCGGGGTCTTGGAAAACTTTGCGAAAATGTAAAAAAATTTCACTGGGATATCCAAAATGTTGAAAGGTACTCTAAACATGTCAACACTGATTTTAAGTATCTCAGATGGAGTTTTAGAGATTTTGACGTGAAAGTGTAAAAATCGTGTCGGGGATATGGAAAACTTTGCGAGAATGTGAAAAGTTTCACAGGAATTTCCAAAATGTTCAAAGGAAATCCAAACATACCAACACGATTTTAAGAATCTCAACTGGAGTTTTAGAGATTTTGACGTGAAAGTGTCAAAATCCTGTCGGGGACTTGGAAAACGTTGCGAAAATATAAAAAATTTCACTGGGATATCCAAAATGTTGAAAGGTACTCTAAACATGTCAACACTGATTTTAAGAATCTCAGATGGAGTTTTAGAGATTTTGACGTGAAAGTGTAAAAATCGTGTCGGGGATATGGAAAACTTTGCGAGAGTGTGAAAAGTTTCACAGGAATTTCCAAAATGTTCAAAGGAAATCCAAACATACCAACACGATTTTAAGAATCTCCACTGGAGTTTTAGAGATTTTGACGTGAAAGTGTCAAAATCCTGTCGGGGACTTGGAAAACGTTGCGAAAATATAAAAAATTTCACTGGGATATCCAAAATGTTGAAAGGTACTCTAAACATGTCAACACTGATTTTAAGAATCTCAGATGGAGTTTTAGAGATTTTGACGTGAAAGTGTAAAAATCGTGTCGGGGATATGGAAAACTTTGCGAGAGTGTGAAAAGTTTCACAGGAATTTCCAAAATGTTCAAAGGAAATCCAAACATACCAACACGATTTTAAGAATCTCCACTGGAGTTTTAGAGATTTTGACGTGAAAGTGTAAAATTCGTGTCGGGGATTTAGAAAACTTTGCGAGAATGTACAAATTTTCACCGGGATTTCCAAAATGTTGAAGAGATCTCCAAATATACCAACATTAATTTTAAGAATATCACTTAGAGTTTTAAAGATTTTGACGTGGAAGTGTATAACTCTTATCAGGGATTTGAATATTTTCCTGATTTCCAAAATTTTGAAGGGAACTCCAAACATACCAACATTGATTTTAAGAATCTCAACTGGAGTCTTAGAGATCTTGACGTGAAAGTGTCAAAATCTTGTCGGGGATATGGAAAACTTTGCGAGAATGTAAAAAGTTTCACTGGGATATCCAAAATGTTGAAAGGTACTCTAAACATGTCAACACTGCTTTTAAGAATCTCAGCTGGAGTTTTAGAGATTTTGACGTGAAAGTGTACAAATGCTTCATTGATGTAGGAAACATCGCGAGACTGTATAAAAGTTTCACCGGGATTTCCAAAATGTTGAAGGGAACTACAAATATACCAACATTGATTTTAAGAATCTCAACTAGAGTTTTAAAGATTTGGACGTGAAAGTGTATAACTCTTATCAGGGATTTGAATATTTTCCTGAGAATCTAAAATATTTCACCGGGATTTCCAAGATGTTGAAGGGAACTCCAAACATGTTAACATAGATTTTAAGAATCTCAACTGGAGTTTTAGAGATTTTGACGTGAAAGTGTAAAATTCGTGTCGGGGATTAATAAAACTTTGCGAGAATGTACAAATTTTCACCGGGATTTCCAAAATATTGAAGGGAACTCCAAACGTACCAACATGGATTTTGAGAATCTGAATTGGAGTTTTAGAGACTTTGACGTGAAAGTGTAAAAATCCTGTCGAGGATTTGGAGAAGTTTGCGAGAATGTAAAAAGTTTCACTGAGATATCCAAAATGTTGAAGGGAAATCCAAACATACCAACATTGATTTTAAGAATCTCAACTGGAGTCTTAGAGATCTTGACGTGAAAGTGTCAAAATCCTGTCGGGGATATGGAAAATTTCCACAGAATTTAAAAGGTTTCACCGGGATATTTATAATGTTGAAGGGAACTCCAAACATGTCAACATTGATTTTAAGAATCTCAACTGGAGTTTTAGAGATTTTGACGTGAAAGTGTAAAATTCGTGTCGGGGATTTAGAAAACTTTGCGAGAATGTACAAATTTTCACCGGGATTTCCAAGATGTTGAAGGGAACGCCAAATATACCAACATTGATTTTAAGAATCTCAACTAGAGTTTTAAAGATTTTGACGTGAAAGTGTATAACTCTTATCAGGGATTTGAATATTTTCCTCAGAATTTAAAATATTTGACCGGGATTTCCAAAATTTTGAAGGGAACTCCAAACATGTCAACATTGATTTTAAGAATCTCAACTAGAGTATTAGACACTTTGACGTGAACGTGTAAAAATCCTGTCGGGGATATGGAAAACTTTGCGAGAGTGTGAAAAGTTTCACAGGAATTTCCAAAATGTTCAAAGGAAATCCAAACATACCAACACGATTTTAAGAATCTCCACTGGAGTTTTAGAGATTTTGACGTGGAAGTGTCAAAATCCTGTCGTGGATATGGAAAACTTTGCGAGAATGCAAAAAGTTTCACTGAGATATCCAAAATGTTGAAAGGTACTATAAACATGTCAACATTCATTTTAAGAATCTCAGCTGGAGTTTTAGAGATTTTAACGTGAAAGTGTAAAAATCTTGTCGGGGATATAGAAATTTTCCACAGAATGTAAAAGGTTTCAACGGGATTTCCAAAATGTTGAAGGGAACTCCAGACATGTCAACATTGATTTACGAATCTCAACTGGAGTTTTAGAGATTTTGACGTGAAAGTGTCAAAATCTTGTCGGGGATTTGGAAAATTTCCTCAGAATGTAAAAGGTTTCACGGGGATTTCCAAAATGTTGAAGGGAACTCCAAACGTACCAACATGGATTTTGAGAATCTGAACTGGAGTTTTAGAGACTTTGACGTGAAAGTGTCAAAATATTGTCGGGGATTTGGAAATCTTTGCGAGAAAGTAAAAAATTTCACTGGAATGTCCAAAATGTTGAAAGGTACTCTAAACATGTCAACACTGATTTTAAGAATCTCAGCTGGAGTTTTAGAGATTTTGACGTGAAGGTGTGAAAATCGTGTCGGGGATATGGAAAACTTTGCGAGAGTGTGAAAAGTTTCACAGGAATTTCCAAAATGTTCAAAGGAAATCCAAACATACCAACAGGATTTTAAGAGTCTCCACTGGAGTTTTAGAGATTTTGACGTGAAAGTGTCAAAATCCTGTCGGGGATATGGAAAATTTCCTCAGAATGTAAAAGGTTTCACGGGGATTTCCAAAATGTTGAAGGGAACTCCAAACGTACCAACATGGATTTTGAGAATCTGAACTAGAGTTTTAGAGACTTTGACGTGAAAGTGTAAAAATCGTGTCGGGGATATGGAAAACTTTGCGAGAGTGTGAAAAGTTTCACAGGAATTTCCAAAATGTTCAAAGGAAATCCAAACATACCAACACGATTTTAAGAATCTCCACTGGAGTTTTAGAGATTTTGACGTGAAAGTGTCAAAATCCTGTCGGGGTCTTGGAAAACTTTGCGAAAATGTAAAAAATTTCACTGGGATATCCAAAATGTTGAAAGGTACTCTAAACATGTCAACACTGATTTTAAGAATCTCAGATGGAGTTTTAGAGATTTTGACGTGAAAGTGTAAAAATCGAGTCGGGGATATGGAAAACTTTGCGAAAGTGTGAAAAGTTTCACAGGAATTTCCAAAATGTTCAAAGGAAATCCAAACATACCAACATGATTTTAAGAGTCTCCACTGGAGTTTTAGAGATTTTGACGTGAAAGTGTCAAAATCCTGTCGGGGATATGGAAAATTTCCACAGAATTTAAAAGGTTTCACCGGGATTTTTAAAATGTTGAAGGGAACTCCAAACATGTCAACATTGGTTTTAAGAATCTCAACCGGAGTTTTACAGATTTTGACGTGAAAGTTTAAAATTCGTGTCGGGGATTTAGAAAACTTTGCGAGAATGTAAAAAGTTTCACCGGGATTTCCAAAATGTTGAAATGAACTCTAAACATGTCAACATTGATTTTAAGAATCTCAACTGGAGTTTTAGAGATTTTGACGTGAAAGTGTCAAAATCTTGTCGGAGATTTGGAAAATTTCCTGAGAATATGAAAAGTTCAAAAATTCAAAATTTCCTGAGAATATGAAAAGTTTCACCTGAATTTCCAAAATGTTGAAGGGAACTCCAAACGTACCAACATGGATTTCAAGAATCTCAACTGGAGTTTTAGAGATTTTGACGTGAAGGTGTGAAAATCGTGTCGGGGATATGGAAAACTTTGCGAGAATGTAAAAACTTTCACTGGGATATCCAAAATGTTGAAAGGTACTCTAAACATGTCAACACTGATTTTAAGAATCTCAGCTGGAGTTTTAGAGATTTTGACGTGAAAGTGTAAAAATCCTGTCGGGGATATGGAAAATTTCCACAGAATTTAAAAGGTTTCACCGGGATTTTTAAAATGTTGAAAGGAACTCCAAACATGTCAGCATTGATTTTAAGAATCTCAACTGCAGTTTTAGAGATTTTGACGTGAAAGTGTAAAATTCGTGTCGGGGATTTAGAAAACCTTGCGAGAATGTACAAATTTTCACCGGGATTTCCAAAATGTTGACGAGATCTCCAAATATACCAACATTAATTTTAAGAATCTCAACTAGAGTTTTAAAGATTTTGACGTGAAAGTGTATAACTCTTATCAGGGATTTGAATATTTTCCTCAGAATTTAAAATATTTGACCGGGATTTCCAAAATTTTGAAGGGAACTCCAAACATACCAACATTGATTTTAAGAATCTCAGCTGGAGTCTTAGAGATCTTGACGTGAAAGTGTCAAAATCTTGTCGGGGATATGGAAAACTTTGCAAGAATGTAAAAAGTTTCACTGGGATATCCAAAATGTTGAAAGGTACTATAAACATGTCAACATTCATTTTAAGAATCTCAGCTGGAGTTTTAGAGATTTTAACGTGAAAGTGTAAAAATCTTGTCGGGGATATAGAAATTTTCCACAGAATGTAAAAGGTTTCAACGGGATTTCCAAAATGTTGAAGGGAACTCCAGACATGTCAACATTGATTTACGAATCTCAACTGGAGTTTTAGAGATTTTGACGTGAAAGTGTCAAAATCTTGTCGGGGATTTGGAAAATTTCCTCAGAATGTAAAAGGTTTCACGGGGATTTCCAAAATGTTGAAGGGAACTCCAAACGTACCAACATGGATTTTGAGAATCTGAACTGGAGTTTTAGAGACTTTGACGTGAAAGTGTCAAAATATTGTCGGGGATTTGGAAATCTTTGCGAGAAAGTAAAAAATTTCACTGGAATGTCCAAAATGTTGAAAGGTACTCTAAACATGTCAACACTGATTTTAAGAATCTCAGCTGGAGTTTTAGAGATTTTGACGTGAAGGTGTGAAAATCGTGTCGGGGATATGGAAAACTTTGCGAGAGTGTGAAAAGTTTCACAGGAATTTCCAAAATGTTCAAAGGAAATCCAAACATACCAACAGGATTTTAAGAGTCTCCACTGGAGTTTTAGAGATTTTGACGTGAAAGTGTCAAAATCCTGTCGGGGATATGGAAAATTTCCTCAGAATGTAAAAGGTTTCACGGGGATTTCCAAAATGTTGAAGGGAACTCCAAACGTACCAACATGGATTTTGAGAATCTGAACTAGAGTTTTAGAGACTTTGACGTGAAAGTGTAAAAATCGTGTCGGGGATATGGAAAACTTTGCGAGAGTGTGAAAAGTTTCACAGGAATTTCCAAAATGTTCAAAGGAAATCCAAACATACCAACACGATTTTAAGAATCTCCACTGGAGTTTTAGAGATTTTGACGTGAAAGTGTCAAAATCCTGTCGGGGTCTTGGAAAACTTTGCGAAAATGTAAAAAATTTCACTGGGATATCCAAAATGTTGAAAGGTACTCTAAACATGTCAACACTGATTTTAAGAATCTCAGATGGAGTTTTAGAGATTTTGACGTGAAAGTGTAAAAATCGAGTCGGGGATATGGAAAACTTTGCGAAAGTGTGAAAAGTTTCACAGGAATTTCCAAAATGTTCAAAGGAAATCCAAACATACCAACATGATTTTAAGAGTCTCCACTGGAGTTTTAGAGATTTTGACGTGAAAGTGTCAAAATCCTGTCGGGGATATGGAAAATTTCCACAGAATTTAAAAGGTTTCACCGGGATTTTTAAAATGTTGAAGGGAACTCCAAACATGTCAACATTGGTTTTAAGAATCTCAACCGGAGTTTTACAGATTTTGACGTGAAAGTTTAAAATTCGTGTCGGGGATTTAGAAAACTTTGCGAGAATGTAAAAAGTTTCACCGGGATTTCCAAAATGTTGAAATGAACTCTAAACATGTCAACATTGATTTTAAGAATCTCAACTGGAGTTTTAGAGATTTTGACGTGAAAGTGTCAAAATCTTGTCGGAGATTTGGAAAATTTCCTGAGAATATGAAAAGTTCAAAAATTCAAAATTTCCTGAGAATATGAAAAGTTTCACCTGAATTTCCAAAATGTTGAAGGGAACTCCAAACGTACCAACATGGATTTCAAGAATCTCAACTGGAGTTTTAGAGATTTTGACGTGAAGGTGTGAAAATCGTGTCGGGGATATGGAAAACTTTGCGAGAATGTAAAAACTTTCACTGGGATATCCAAAATGTTGAAAGGTACTCTAAACATGTCAACACTGATTTTAAGAATCTCAGCTGGAGTTTTAGAGATTTTGACGTGAAAGTGTAAAAATCCTGTCGGGGATATGGAAAATTTCCACAGAATTTAAAAGGTTTCACCGGGATTTTTAAAATGTTGAAAGGAACTCCAAACATGTCAGCATTGATTTTAAGAATCTCAACTGCAGTTTTAGAGATTTTGACGTGAAAGTGTAAAATTCGTGTCGGGGATTTAGAAAACCTTGCGAGAATGTACAAATTTTCACCGGGATTTCCAAAATGTTGACGAGATCTCCAAATATACCAACATTAATTTTAAGAATCTCAACTAGAGTTTTAAAGATTTTGACGTGAAAGTGTATAACTCTTATCAGGGATTTGAATATTTTCCTCAGAATTTAAAATATTTGACCGGGATTTCCAAAATTTTGAAGGGAACTCCAAACATACCAACATTGATTTTAAGAATCTCAACTGGAGTCTTAGAGATCTTGACGTGAAAGTGTCAAAATCTTGTCGGGGATATGGAAAACTTTGCAAGAATGTAAAAAGTTTCACTGGGATATCCAAAATGTTGAAAGGTACTCTAAACATGTCAACACTGATTTTAAGAATCTCAGATGGAGTTTTAGAGATTTTGACGTGAAAGTGTACAAATGCTTCATTAGTGTAGGAAACATCGCGAGACTGTATAAAAGTTTCACCGGGATTTCCAAAATGTTGAAGGGAACTACAAATATACCAACATTGATTTTAAGAATCTCAACTAGAGTTTTAAAGATTTTGACGTGTAAGTGTAAAACTCTTATCAGGGATTTGAATATTTTCCTGAGAATCTAAAATATTTCACCGGGATTTCCAAGATGTTGAAGGGAACTCCAAACATGTTAACATTGATTTTAAGAATCTCAACTGGAGTTTTAGAGATTTTGACGTGAAAGTGTAAAATTCGTGTCGGGGATTTAGAAAACTTTGCGAGAATGTACAAATTTTCACCGGGATTTCCAAGATGTTGAAGGGAACGCCAAATATACCAAAATTGATTTTGAGAATCTCAACTAGAGCTTTAAAGATTTTGACGTGAAAGTGTATAACTCTTATCAGGTATTTGAATATTTTCCTCAGAATTTAAAATATTTGACCGGGATTTCCAAAATTTTGAAGGGAACTCCAAACATGTCAACATTGATTTTAAGAATCTCAACTAGAGTTTTAGACACTTTGACGTGAACGTGTAAAAATCCTGTCGGGGATATGGAAAACTTTGCGAGAGTGTGAAAAGTTTCACAGAGATGTCCAAAATGTTGAAGGGAAATCCAAACATACCAACATGGATTTTAAGAATCTCAACTGGAGTTTTAGAGATTTTGACGTGGAAGTGTCAAAATCCTGTCGGGGATTTGGAAAACTTTGCGAGATTGTAAAAAGTTTCACTGGGATATCCAAAATGTGGAGGGGAACTCCAAACATACCAACATTGATTTTAAGAATCTCAACTGGAGTCTTAGAGATCTTGACGTGAAAGTGTCAAAATCCTGTCGGGGATATGGAAAACTTTGCGAGAATGTAAAAAGTTTAACTGGGATATCCAAAATGTTGAAAGGTACTATAAACATGTCAACATTCATTTTAAGAATCTCAGCTGGAGTTTTAGAGATTTTAACGTGAAAGTGTAAAAATCTTGTCGGGGATATAGAAAATTTCCACAGAATGTAAAAGGTTTCACCGGGATTTCCAAAATGTTGAAGGGAACTCCAAACATGTCAACATTGATTTACGAATCTCAACTGGAGTTTTAGAGATTTTGACGTGAAAGTGTCAAAATCTTGTCGGGGATTTGGAAAATTTCCTCAGAATGTAAAAAGTTTCACCGGGATTTCCAAAATGTTGAAAGGAAATCCAAACATGTCAACATCGGTTTTAAGAATCTCAGCTGGAGTTTTAGAGACTTTGACGTGAAAGTGTCAAAATCCTGTCGGGGATTTGGAAAACTTTGCGAAAATGTAAAAACTTTCACTGGGATATCCAAAATGTTGAAAGGTACTCTAAACATGTCAACACTGCTTTTAAGAATCTCAGATGGAGTTTTAGAGATTTTGACGTGAAAGTGTAAAAATCGTGTCGGGGATATGGAAAACTTTGCGAGAGTGTGAAAAGTTTCACCGGAATTTCCAAAATGTTCAAAGGAAATCCAAACATACCAACACGATTTTAAGAATCTCCACTGGAGTTTTAGAGATTTTGACGTGAAAGTGTCAAAATCCTGTCGGGGTCTTGGAAAACTTTGCGAAAATGTCAAAAATTTCACTGGGATATCCAAAATGTTGAAAGGTACTCTAAACATGTCAACACTGATTTTAAGAATCTCAGATGGAGTTTTAGAGATTTTGACGTGAAAGTGTAAAAATCGTGTCGGGGATATGGAAAGCTTTGCGAGAGTGTGAAAAGTTTCACAGGAATTTCCAAAATGTTCAAAGGAAATCCAAACATACCAACACGATTTTAAGAATCTCCACTGGAGTTTTAGAGATTTTGACGTGAAAGTGTCAAAATCCTGTCGGGGATATGGAAAATTTCCACAGAATTTAAAAGGTTTCACCGGGATTTTTAAAATGTTGAAGGGAACTCCAAACATGTTAACATTGATTTTAAGAATCTCAACTGGAGTTTTAGAGATTTTGACGTGAAAGTGTAAAATTCGTGTCGGGGATTTAGAAAACTCTGCGAGAATGTACAAATTTTCACCGGGATTTCCAAGATGATGAAGGGAACGCCAAATATACCAAAATTGATTTTAAGAATCTCAACTAGAGTTTTAAATATTTTGACGTGAAAGTGTATAACTCTTATCAGGGATTTGAATATTTTCCTCAGAATTTAAAATATTTGACCGGGATTTCCAAAATTTTGAAGGGAACTCCAAACATGTCAACATTGATTTTAAGAATCTCAACTAGAGTTTTAGACACTTTGACGTGAACGTGTAAAAATCCTGTCGGGGATATGGAAAACTTTGCGAGAGTGTGAAAAGTTTCACAGAGATGTCCAAAATGTTGAAGGGAAATCCAAACATACCAACATTGATTTTAAGAATCTCAACTGGAGTTTTAGCGATTTTGACGTGGAAGTGTCAAAATCCTGTCGGGGATTTGGAAAACTTTTCGAGATTGTAAAAAGTTTCACTGGGATATCCAAAATGTGGGGGAGAACTCCAAACATACCAACATTGATTTTAAGAATCTCAACTGGAGTCTTAGAGATCTTGACGTGAAAGTGTCAAAATCCTGTCGGGGATATGGAAAACTTTGCGAGAATGTAAAAAGTTTCACTGGGATATCCAAAATGTTGAAAGGTACTATAAACATGTCAACATTCATTTTAAGAATCTCAGCTGCAGTTTTACAGATTTTAACGTGAAAGTGTAAAAATCTTGTCGGGGATATAGAAAATTTCCACAGAATGTAAAAGGTTTCACCGGGATTTCCAAAATGTTGAAGGGAACTCCAAACATGTCAACATTGACTTGCGAATCTCAACTGGAGTTTTAGAGATTTTGACGTGAAAGTGTCAAAATCTTGTCGGGGATTTGGAAAATTTCCTCAGAATGTAAAAAGTTTCACCGGGATTTCCAAAATGTTGAAAAGAAATCCAAACATGTCAACATCGGTTTTAAGAATCTCAGCTGGAGTTTTAGAGACTTTGACGTGAAAGTGTCAAAATATTGTCGGGGATTTGGAAAACTTTCCGAGAAAGTAAAAAATTTCACTGGGATATCCAAAATGTTGAAAGGTACTCTAAACATGTCAACACTGATTTTAAGAATCTCAGATGGAGTTTTAGAGATTTTGACGTGAAAGTGTAAAAATCGTGTCGGGGATATGGAAAGCTTTGCGAGAGTGTGAAAAGTTTCACAGGAATTTCCAAAATGTTCAAAGGAAATCCAAACATACCAACACGATTTTAAGAATCTCCACTGGAGTTTTAGAGATTTTGACGTGAAAGTGTCAAAATCCTGTCGGGGATTTGGAAAGCTTTGCGAAAATGTAAAAACTTTCACTGGGATATCCAAAATGTTGAAAGGTACTCTAAACATGTCAACACTGATTTTAAGAATCTCAGATGGAGTTTTAGAGATTTTGACGTGAAAGTGTACAAATGCTTCATTAGTGTAGGAAACATCGCGAGACTGTATAAAAGTTTCACCGGGATTTCCAAAATGTTGAAGGGAACTACAAATATACCAACATTGATTTTAAGAATCTCAACTAGAGTTTTAAAGATTTTGACGTGTAAGTGTAAAACTCTTATCAGGGATTTGAATATTTTCCTGAGAATCTAAAATATTTCACCGGGATTTCCAAGATGTTGAAGGGAACTCCAAACATGTTAACATTGATTTTAAGAATCTCAACTGGAGTTTTAGAGATTTTGACGTGAAAGTGTAAAATTCGTGTCGGGGATTTAGAAAACTTTGCGAGAATGTACAAATTTTCACCGGGATTTCCAAGATGTTGAAGGGAACGCCAAATATACCAAAATTGATTTTGAGAATCTCAACTAGAGCTTTAAAGATTTTGACGTGAAAGTGTATAACTCTTATCAGGTATTTGAATATTTTCCTCAGAATTTAAAATATTTGACCGGGATTTCCAAAATTTTGAAGGGAACTCCAAACATGTCAACATTGATTTTAAGAATCTCAACTGGAGTTTTAGAGATTTTGACGTGAAAGTGTAAAATTCGTGTCGGGGATTTAGAAAACTTTGCGAGAATGTACAAATTTTCACCGGGATTTCCAAGATGTTGAAGGGAACGCCAAATATACCAAAATTGATTTTGAGAATCTCAACTAGAGCTTTAAAGATTTTGACGTGAAAGTGTATAACTCTTATCAGGGATTTGAATATTTTCCTCAGAATTTAAAATATTTGACCGGGATTTCCAAAATTTTGAAGGGAACTCCAAACATGTCAACATTGATTTTAAGAATCTCAACTAGAGTTTTAGACACTTTGACGTGAACGTGTAAAAATCCTGTCGGGGATATGGAAAACTTTGCGAGAGTGTGAAAAGTTTCACAGAGATGTCCAAAATGTTGAAGGGAAATCCAAACATACCAACATGGATTTTAAGAATCTCAACTGGAGTTTTAGAGATTTTGACGTGGAAGTGTCAAAATCCTGTCGGGGATTTGGAAAACTTTGCGAGATTGTAAAAAGTTTCACTGGGATATCCAAAATGTGGAGGGGAACTCCAAACATACCAACATTGATTTTAAGAATCTCAACTGGAGTCTTAGAGATCTTGACGTGAAAGTGTCAAAATCCTGTCGGGGATATGGAAAACTTTGCGAGAATGTAAAAAGTTTAACTGGGATATCCAAAATGTTGAAAGGTACTATAAACATGTCAACATTCATTTTAAGAATCTCAGCTGGAGTTTTAGAGATTTTAACGTGAAAGTGTAAAAATCTTGTCGGGGATATAGAAAATTTCCACAGAATGTAAAAGGTTTCACCGGGGTTTCCAAAATGTTGAAGGGAACTCCAAACATGTCAACAATGATTTACGAATCTCAACTGGAGTTTTAGAGATTTTGACGTGAAAGTGTCAAAATCTTGTCGGGGATTTGGAAAATTTCCTCAGAATGTAAAAAGTTTCACCGGGATTTCCAAAATGTTGAAAGGAAATCCAAACATGTCAACATCGGTTTTAAGAATCTCAGCTGGAGTTTTAGAGACTTTGACGTGAAAGTGTCAAAATCCTGTCGGGGATTTGGAAAACTTTGCGAAAATGTAAAAACTTTCACTGGGATATCCAAAATGTTGAAAGGTACTCTAAACATGTCAACACTGCTTTTAAGAATCTCAGATGGAGTTTTAGAGATTTTGACGTGAAAGTGTAAAAATCGTGTCGGGGATATGGAAAACTTTGCGAGAGTGTGAAAAGTTTCACCGGAATTTCCAAAATGTTCAAAGGAAATCCAAACATACCAACACGATTTTAAGAATCTCCACTGGAGTTTTAGAGATTTTGACGTGAAAGTGTCAAAATCCTGTCGGGGTCTTGGAAAACTTTGCGAAAATGTCAAAAATTTCACTGGGATATCCAAAATGTTGAAAGGTACTCTAAACATGTCAACACTGATTTTAAGAATCTCAGATGGAGTTTTAGAGATTTTGACGTGAAAGTGTAAAAATCGTGTCGGGGATATGGAAAGCTTTGCGAGAGTGTGAAAAGTTTCACAGGAATTTCCAAAATGTTCAAAGGAAATCCAAACATACCAACACGATTTTAAGAATCTCCACTGGAGTTTTAGAGATTTTGACGTGAAAGTGTCAAAATCCTGTCGGGGATATGGAAAATTTCCACAGAATTTAAAAGGTTTCACCGGGATTTTTAAAATGTTGAAGGGAACTCCAAACATGTTAACATTGATTTTAAGAATCTCAACTGGAGTTTTAGAGATTTTGACGTGAAAGTGTAAAATTCGTGTCGGGGATTTAGAAAACTCTGCGAGAATGTACAAATTTTCACCGGGATTTCCAAGATGATGAAGGGAACGCCAAATATACCAAAATTGATTTTAAGAATCTCAACTAGAGTTTTAAATATTTTGACGTGAAAGTGTATAACTCTTATCAGGGATTTGAATATTTTCCTCAGAATTTAAAATATTTGACCGGGATTTCCAAAATTTTGAAGGGAACTCCAAACATGTCAACATTGATTTTAAGAATCTCAACTAGAGTTTTAGACACTTTGACGTGAACGTGTAAAAATCCTGTCGGGGATATGGAAAACTTTGCGAGAGTGTGAAAAGTTTCACAGAGATGTCCAAAATGTTGAAGGGAAATCCAAACATACCAACATTGATTTTAAGAATCTCAACTGGAGTTTTAGCGATTTTGACGTGGAAGTGTCAAAATCCTGTCGGGGATTTGGAAAACTTTTCGAGATTGTAAAAAGTTTCACTGGGATATCCAAAATGTGGGGGAGAACTCCAAACATACCAACATTGATTTTAAGAATCTCAACTGGAGTCTTAGAGATCTTGACGTGAAAGTGTCAAAATCCTGTCGGGGATATGGAAAACTTTGCGAGAATGTAAAAAGTTTCACTGGGATATCCAAAATGTTGAAAGGTACTATAAACATGTCAACATTCATTTTAAGAATCTCAGCTGGAGTTTTACAGATTTTAACGTGAAAGTGTAAAAATCTTGTCGGGGATATAGAAAATTTCCACAGAATGTAAAAGGTTTCACCGGGATTTCCAAAATGTTGAAGGGAACTCCAAACATGTCAACATTGATTTGCGAATCTCAACTGGAGTTTTAGAGATTTTGACGTGAAAGTGTCAAAATCTTGTCGGGGATTTGGAAAATTTCCTCAGAATGTAAAAAGTTTCACCGGGATTTCCAAAATGTTGAAAGGAAATCCAAACATGTCAACATCGGTTTTAAGAATCTCAGCTGGAGTTTTAGAGACTTTGACGTGAAAGTGTCAAAATATTGTCGGGGATTTGGAAAACTTTCCGAGAAAGTAAAAAATTTCACTGGGATATCCAAAATGTTGAAAGGTACTCTAAACATGTCAACACTGATTTTAAGAATCTCAGCTGGAGTTTTAGAGATTTTGACGTGAAGGTGTGAAAATCGAGTCGGGGATATGGAAAACTTTGCGAAAGTGTGAAAAGTTTCACAGGAATTTCCAAAATGTTCAAAGGAAATCCAAACATACCAACATGATTTTAAGAGTCTCCACTGGAGTTTTAGAGATTTTGACGTGAAAGTGTCAAAATCGTGTCGGGGATATGGAAAATTTCCACAGAATTTAAAAGGTTTCACCGGGATTTTTAAAATGTTGAAGGGAACTCCAAACATGTCAACATTGGTTTTAAGAATCTCAACCGGAGTTTTACAGATTTTGACGTGAAAGTTTAAAATTCGTGTCGGGGATTTAGAAAACTTTGCGAGAATGTAAAAAGTTTCACCGGGATTTCCAAAATGTTGAAATGAACTCTAAACATGTCAACATTGATTTTAAGAATCTCAACTGGAGTTTTAGAGATTTTGACGTGAAAGTGTCAAAATCTTGTCGGAGATTTGGAAAATTTCCTGAGAATATGAAAAGTTCAAAAATTCAAAATTTCCTGAGAATATGAAAAGTTTCACCTGAATTTCCAAAATGTTGAAGGGAACTCCAAACGTACCAACATGGATTTCAAGAATCTCAACTGGAGTTTTAGAGATTTTGACGTGAAGGTGTGAAAATCGTGTCGGGGATATGGAAAACTTTGCGAGAGTGTCAAAAGTTTTACAGGAATTTCCAAAATGTTCAAAGGAAATCCAAACATACCAACATGATTTTAAGAGTCTCCACTGGAGTTTTAGAGATTTTGACGTGAAAGTGTAAAAATCGTGTCGGGGATATGGAAAATTTCCTCAGAATGTAAAAGGTTTCACGGGGATTTCCAAAATGTTGAAAGGAACTCCAAACGTACAAACACGGATTTTGAGAATCTGAACTGGAGTTTTAGAGACTTTGACGTGAAAGTGTAAAAATCCTGTCGAGGATTTGGAAAAGTTTGCGAGAATGTAAAAAGTTTCACTGAGATATCCAAAATCTTGAAAGGAAATCCAAACATACCAACATTGATTTTCAGTATCTCACCTGGAGTTTTAGAGATTTTGACGTGAAAGTGTCAAAATCCTGTCGGGGGTTTAGAAAACTTTGCGAGAATGTAAAAAGTTTCACTGAGATATCCAAAATCTTGAAAGGAAATCCAAACATACCAACATTGATTTTAAGAATCTCAACTGGAGTCTTAGAGATCTTGACGTGAAAGTGTCAAAATCTTGGCGGGGATATAGAAAACTTTGCGAGAATGTAAAAAGTTTCACGGGGATTTCCAAAATGTTGAAGGGAACTCCAAACGTACCAACATGGATTTTGAGAACCTGAACTGGAGTTTTAGAGATTTTGACGTGAAAGTGTAAAAATCGTGTCGGGGATATGGAAAACTTTGCGAGAGTGTGAAAAGTTTCACAGGAATTTCCAAAATGTTCAAAGGAAATCCAAACATACAAAAACGATTTTAAGAATCTCCACTGGAGTTTTAGTGATTTTGACGTGAAAGTGTCAAAATATTGTCGGGGATTTGAAAATTTCCTCAGAATGTAAAAAGTTTCACCGGGATTTCCAAAATGTTGAAAGGAAATCCAAACATACCAACACGATTTTAAGAATGTCCACTGGACTTTTAGAGATTTTGACGTGGAAGTGTCAAAATCCTGTCGGGGATTTGGAAAACTTTTCGAGATTGTAAAAAGTTTCACTGGGATATCCAAAATGTTGAAAGGTACTCTAAACATGTCAACACTGATTTTAAGAATCTCAGCTGGAGTTTTAGAGATTTTGACGTGAAGGTGTGAAAATCGTGTCGGGGATATGGAAAACTTTGCGAGAGTGTGAAAAGTTTCACAGGAATTTCCAAAATGTTCAAAGGAAATCCAAACATACCCACACGATTTTAAGAATCTCAACTGGAGTTTTAGAGATTTTGACGTGAAAGTGTCAAAATCCTGTCGGGGTCTTGGAAAGCTTTGCGAAAATGTAAAAAATTTCACTGGGATATCCAAAATGTTGAAAGGTACTCTAAACATGTCAACACTGATTTTAAGAGTCTCAGATGGAGTTTTAGAGATTTTGACGTGAAAGTGTAAAAATCGTGTCGGGGATATGGAAAATTTCCTCAGAATGTAAAAGGTTTCACGGGGATTTCCAAAATATTGAAGGGAACTCCAAACGTACCAACATGGATTTTGAGAATCTGAACTGGAGTTTTAGAGACTTTGACGTGAAAGTGTCAAAATCCTGTCGAGGATTTGGAAGAGTGTGCGAGAATGTAAAAAGTTTCACTGATATATCCAAAATGTTGAAGGGAAATCCAAACATACCAACATTGATGTTAAGAATCTCAACTGGAGTTTTAGAGATTTTGACGTGAAAGTGTCAAAATCCTGTCGGGGATTTGGAAAACTTTGCGAAAATGTAAAAACTTTCACTGGGATATCCAAAATGTTGAAAGGTACTATAAACATGTCAACACTGATTTTAAGAATCTCAGCTGGAGTTTTAGAGATTTTAACGTGAAAGTGTAAAAATCTTGTCGGGGATATAGAAAATTTCCACAGAATGTAAAAGGTTTCACCGGGATTTCCAAATGTTGAAGGGAACTCCAAACATGTCAACATCGGTTTTAAGAGTCTCCACTGGAGTTTTAGAGATTTTGACGTGAAAGTGTAAAAATCCTGTCGGGGATATGGAAAATTTCCTCAGAATTTAAAAGGTTTCACGGGGATTTCCAAAATGTTGAAGGGAACTCCAAACGTACCAACATGGATTTTGAGAATCTGAACTGGAGTTTTAGAGACTTTGACGTGAAAGTGTAAAAATCCTGTCGGGGATTTGGAAAACTTTGCGAAAATGTAAAAACTTTCACTGGGATATCCAAAATGTTGAAAGGTACTCTAAACATGTCAACACTGATTTTAAGAATCTCAGATGGAGTTTTAGATATTTTGACGTGAAAGTGTAAAAATCGTGTCGGGGATATGGAAAACTTTGCGAGAGTGTGAAAAGTTTCACAGGAATTTCCAAAATGTTCAAAGGAAATCCAAACATACCAACACGATTTTAAGAATCTCCACTGGAGTTTTAGAGATTTTGACGTGAAAGTGTAAAAATCCTGTCGGGGACTTGGAAAACTCTGCGAAAATGTAAAAAATTTCACTGGGATATCCAAAATGTTGAAAGGTACTCTAAACATGTCAACACTGATTTTAAGAATATCAGATGGAGTTTTAGAGATTTTGACGTGAAAGTGTCAAAATCCTGTCGGGGATATGGAAAATTTCCACAGAATTTAAAAGGTTTCACCGGGATTTTTAAAATGTTGAAGGGAACTCCAAACATGTCAACATTGATTTTAAGAATCTCAACTGGAGTTTTAGAGATTTTGACGTGAAAGTGTAAAATTCGTGTCGGGGATTTAGAAAACTTTGCGAGAATGTACAAATTTTCACCGGGATTTCCAAAATGTTGAAGAGATCTCCAAATATACCAACATTAATTTTAAGAATCTCAACTAGAGTTTTAAAGATTTTGACGTGAAAGTGTATAACTCTTATCAGGGATTTGAATATTTTCCTCAGAATTTAAAATATTTGACCGGGATTTCCAAAATTTTGAAGGGAACTCCAAACATGTCAACATTGATTTTAAGAATCTCAACTGGAGTCTTAGAGATCTTGACGTGAAAGTGTCAAAATCTTGGCGGGGATATAGAAAACTTTGCGAGAATGTAAAAAGTTTCACGGGGATTTCCAAAATGTTGAAGGGAACTCCAAACGTACCAACATGGATTTTGAGAACCTGAACTGGAGTTTTAGAGATTTTGACGTGAAAGTGTAAAAATCGTGTCGGGGATATGGAAAACTTTGCGAGAGTGTGAAAAGTTTCACAGGAATTTCCAAAATGTTCAAAGGAAATCCAAACATACAAAAACGATTTTAAGAATCTCCACTGGAGTTTTAGTGATTTTGACGTGAAAGTGTCAAAATATTGTCGGGGATTTGAAAATTTCCTCAGAATGTAAAAAGTTTCACCGGGATTTCCAAAATGTTGAAAGGAAATCCAAACATACCAACACGATTTTAAGAATGTCCACTGGACTTTTAGAGATTTTGACGTGGAAGTGTCAAAATCCTGTCGGGGATTTGGAAAACTTTTCGAGATTGTAAAAAGTTTCACTGGGATATCCAAAATGTTGAAAGGTACTCTAAACATGTCAACACTGATTTTAAGAATCTCAGCTGGAGTTTTAGAGATTTTGACGTGAAGGTGTGAAAATCGTGTCGGGGATATGGAAAACTTTGCGAGAGTGTGAAAAGTTTCACAGGAATTTCCAAAATGTTCAAAGGAAATCCAAACATACCCACACGATTTTAAGAATCTCAACTGGAGTTTTAGAGATTTTGACGTGAAAGTGTCAAAATCCTGTCGGGGTCTTGGAAAGCTTTGCGAAAATGTAAAAAATTTCACTGGGATATCCAAAATGTTGAAAGGTACTCTAAACATGTCAACACTGATTTTAAGAGTCTCAGATGGAGTTTTAGAGATTTTGACGTGAAAGTGTAAAAATCGTGTCGGGGATATGGAAAACTTTGCGAGAGTGTGAAAAGTTTCACAGGAATTTCCAAAATGTTCAAAGGAAATCCAAACATACCAACACGATTTTAAGAATCTCCACTGGAGTTTTAGAGATTTTGACGTGAAAGTGTCAAAATCCTGTCGGGGTCTTGGAAAACTTTGCGAAAATGTAAAAAAATTTCACTGGGATATCCAAAATGTTGAAAGGTACTCTAAACATGTCAACACTGATTTTAAGTATCTCAGATGGAGTTTTAGAGATTTTGACGTGAAAGTGTCAAAATCTTGTCGGGGATATGGAAAACTTTGCGAGAATGTGAAAAGTTTCACAGGAATTTCCAAAATGTTCAAAGGAAATCCAAACATACCAACACGATTTTAAGAATCTCAACTGGAGTTTTAGAGATTTTGACGTGAAAGTGTCAAAATCCTGTCGGGGTCTTGGAAAGCTTTGCGAAAATGTAAAAAATTTCACTGGGATATCCAAAATGTTGAAAGGTACTCTAAACATGTCAACACTGATTTTAAGAGTCTCAGATGGAGTTTTAGAGATTTTGACGTGAAAGTGTAAAAATCGTGTCGGGGATATGGAAAACTTTGCGAGAGTGTGAAAAGTTTCACAGGAATTTCCAAAATGTTCAAAGGAAATCCAAACATACCAACACGATTTTAAGAATCTCCACTGGAGTTTTAGAGATTTTGACGTGAAAGTGTCAAAATCCTGTCGGGGTCTTGGAAAACTTTGCGAAAATGTAAAAAAATTTCACTGGGATATCCAAAATGTTGAAAGGTACTCTAAACATGTCAACACTGATTTTAAGTATCTCAGATGGAGTTTTAGAGATTTTGACGTGAAAGTGTAAAAATCGTGTCGGGGATATGGAAAACTTTGCGAGAATGTGAAAAGTTTCACAGGAATTTCCAAAATGTTCAAAGGAAATCCAAACATACCAACACGATTTTAAGAATCTCAACTGGAGTTTTAGAGATTTTGACGTGAAAGTGTCAAAATCCTGTCGGGGACTTGGAAAACGTTGCGAAAATATAAAAAATTTCACTGGGATATCCAAAATGTTGAAAGGTACTCTAAACATGTCAACACTGATTTTAAGAATCTCAGATGGAGTTTTAGAGATTTTGACGTGAAAGTGTAAAAATCGTGTCGGGGATATGGAAAACTTTGCGAGAGTGTGAAAAGTTTCACAGGAATTTCCAAAATGTTCAAAGGAAATCCAAACATACCAACACGATTTTAAGAATCTCCACTGGAGTTTTAGAGATTTTGACGTGAAAGTGTAAAATTCGTGTCGGGGATTTAGAAAACTTTGCGAGAATGTACAAATTTTCACCGGGATTTCCAAAATGTTGAAGAGATCTCCAAATATACCAACATTAATTTTAAGAATATCACTTAGAGTTTTAAAGATTTTGACGTGGAAGTGTATAACTCTTATCAGGGATTTGAATATTTTCCTGATTTCCAAAATTTTGAAGGGAACTCCAAACATACCAACATTGATTTTAAGAATCTCAACTGGAGTCTTAGAGATCTCGACGTGAAAGTGTCAAAATCTTGTCGGGGATATGGAAAACTTTGCGAGAATGTAAAAAGTTTCACTGGGATATCCAAAATGTTGAAAGGTACTCTAAACATGTCAACACTGCTTTTAAGAATCTCAGCTGGAGTTTTAGAGATTTTGACGTGAAAGTGTACAAATGCTTCATTGATGTAGGAAACATCGCGAGACTGTATAAAAGTTTCACCGGGATTTCCAAAATGTTGAAGGGAACTACAAATATACCAACATTGATTTTAAGAATCTCAACTAGAGTTTTAAAGATTTGGACGTGAAAGTGTATAACTCTTATCAGGGATTTGAATATTTTCCTGAGAATCTAAAATATTTCACCGGGATTTCCAAGATGTTGAAGGGAACTCCAAACATGTTAACATAGATTTTAAGAATCTCAACTGGAGTTTTAGAGATTTTGACGTGAAAGTGTAAAATTCGTGTCGGGGATTAATAAAACTTTGCGAGAATGTACAAATTTTCACCGGGATTTCCAAAATATTGAAGGGAACTCCAAACGTACCAACATGGATTTTGAGAATCTGAATTGGAGTTTTAGAGACTTTGACGTGAAAGTGTAAAAATCCTGTCGAGGATTTGGAGAAGTTTGCGAGAATGTAAAAAGTTTCACTGAGATATCCAAAATGTTGAAGGGAAATCCAAACATACCAACATTGATTTTAAGAATCTCAACTGGAGTCTTAGAGATCTTGACGTGAAAGTGTCAAAATCCTGTCGGGGATATGGAAAATTTCCACAGAATTTAAAAGGTTTCACCGGGATATTTATAATGTTGAAGGGAACTCCAAACATGTCAACATTGATTTTAAGAATCTCAACTGGAGTTTTAGAGATTTTGACGTGAAAGTGTAAAATTCGTGTCGGGGATTTAGAAAACTTTGCGAGAATGTACAAATTTTCACCGGGATTTCCAAGATGTTGAAGGGAACGCCAAATATACCAACATTGATTTTAAGAATCTCAACTAGAGTTTTAAAGATTTTGACGTGAAAGTGTATAACTCTTATCAGGGATTTGAATATTTTCCTCAGAATTTAAAATATTTGACCGGGATTTCCAAAATTTTGAAGGGAACTCCAAACATGTCAACATTGATTTTAAGAATCTCAACTAGAGTATTAGACACTTTGACGTGAACGTGTAAAAATCCTGTCGGGGATATGGAAAACTTTGCGAGAGTGTGAAAAGTTTCACAGGAATTTCCAAAATGTTCAAAGGAAATCCAAACATACCAACACGATTTTAAGAATCTCCACTGGAGTTTTAGAGATTTTGACGTGGAAGTGTCAAAATCCTGTCGTGGATATGGAAAACTTTGCGAGAATGCAAAAAGTTTCACTGAGATATCCAAAATGTTGAAAGGTACTATAAACATGTCAACATTCATTTTAAGAATCTCAGCTGGAGTTTTAGAGATTTTAACGTGAAAGTGTAAAAATCTTGTCGGGGATATAGAAATTTTCCACAGAATGTAAAAGGTTTCAACGGGATTTCCAAAATGTTGAAGGGAACTCCAGACATGTCAACATTGATTTACGAATCTCAACTGGCGTTTTAGAGACTTTGACGTGAAAGTGTCAAAATATTGTCGGGGATTTGGAAAATTTCCTCAGAATGTAAAAAGTTTCACCGGGATTTCCAAAATGTTGAAAGGAAATCCAAACATGTCAACATCGGTTTTAAGAGTCTCCACTGGAGTTTTAGAGATTTTGACGTGAAAGTGTAAAAATCCTGTCGGGGATATGGAAAATTTCCTCAGAATTTAAAAGGTTTCACGGGGATTTCCAAAATGTTGAAGGGAACTCCAAACGTACCAACATGGATTTTGAGAATCTGAACTGGAGTTTTAGAGACTTTGACGTGAAAGTGTAAAAATCCTGTCGGGGATTTGGAAAACTTTGCGAAAATGTAAAAACTTTCACTGGGATATCCAAAATGTTGAAAGGTACTCTAAACATGTCAACACTGATTTTAAGAATCTCAGATGGAGTTTTAGATATTTTGACGTGAAAGTGTAAAAATCGTGTCGGGGATATGGAAAACTTTGCGAGAGTGTGAAAAGTTTCACCGGAATTTCCAAAATGTTCAAAGGAAATCCAAACATACCAACACGATTTTAGAATCTCCACTGGAGTTTTAGAGATTTTGACGTGAAAGTGTAAAAATCCTGTCGGGGACTTGGAAAACTCTGCGAAAATGTAAAAAATTTCACTGGGATATCCAAAATGTTGAAAGGTACTCTAAACATGTCAACACTGATTTTAAGAATATCAGATGGAGTTTTAGAGATTTTGACGTGAAAGTGTCAAAATCCTGTCGGGGATATGGAAAATTTCCACAGAATTTAAAAGGTTTCACCGGGATTTTTAAAATGTTGAAGGGAACTCCAAACATGTCAACATTGATTTTAAGAATCTCAACTGGAGTTTTAGAGATTTTGACGTGAAAGTGTAAAATTCGTGTCGGGGATTTAGAAAACTTTGCGAGAATGTACAAATTTTCACCGGGATTTCCAAAATGTTGAAGAGATCTCCAAATATACCAACATTAATTTTAAGAATCTCAACTAGAGTTTTAAAGATTTTGACGTGAAAGTGTATAACTCTTATCAGGGATTTGAATATTTTCCTCAGAATTTAAAATATTTGACCGGGATTTCCAAAATTTTGAAGGGAACTCCAAACATGTCAACATTGATTTTAAGAATCTCAACTGGAGTCTTAGAGATCTTGACGTGAAAGTGTCAAAATCTTGGCGGGGATATAGAAAACTTTGCGAGAATGTAAAAAGTTTCACGGGGATTTCCAAAATGTTGAAGGGAACTCCAAACGTACCAACATGGATTTTGAGAACCTGAACTGGAGTTTTAGAGATTTTGACGTGAAAGTGTAAAAATCGTGTCGGGGATATGGAAAACTTTGCGAGAGTGTGAAAAGTTTCACAGGAATTTCCAAAATGTTCAAAGGAAATCCAAACATACAAAAACGATTTTAAGAATCTCCACTGGAGTTTTAGTGATTTTGACGTGAAAGTGTCAAAATATTGTCGGGGATTTGAAAATTTCCTCAGAATGTAAAAAGTTTCACCGGGATTTCCAAAATGTTGAAAGGAAATCCAAACATACCAACACGATTTTAGGAATGTCCACTGGACTTTTAGAGATTTTGACGTGGAAGTGTCAAAATCCTGTCGGGGATTTGGAAAACTTTTCGAGATTGTAAAAAGTTTCACTGGGATATCCAAAATGTTGAAAGGTACTCTAAACATGTCAACACTGATTTTAAGAGTCTCAGATGGAGTTTTAGAGATTTTGACGTGAAAGTGTAAAAATCGTGTCGGGGATATGGAAAACTTTGCGAGAGTGTGAAAAGTTTCACAGGAATTTCCAAAATGTTCAAAGGAAATCCAAACATACCAACACGATTTTAAGAATCTCCACTGGAGTTTTAGAGATTTTGACGTGAAAGTGTCAAAATCCTGTCGGGGTCTTGGAAAACTTTGCGAAAATGTAAAAAAATTTCACTGGGATATCCAAAATGTTGAAAGGTACTCTAAACATGTCAACACTGATTTTAAGTATCTCAGATGGAGTTTTAGAGATTTTGACGTGAAAGTGTAAAAATCGTGTCGGGGATATGGAAAACTTTGCGAGAATGTGAAAAGTTTCACAGGAATTTCCAAAATGTTCAAAGGAAATCCAAACATACCAACACGATTTTAAGAATCTCAACTGGAGTTTTAGAGATTTTGACGTGAAAGTGTCAAAATCCTGTCGGGGACTTGGAAAACGTTGCGAAAATATAAAAAATTTCACTGGGATATCCAAAATGTTGAAAGGTACTCTAAACATGTCAACACTGATTTTAAGAATCTCAGATGGAGTTTTAGAGATTTTGACGTGAAAGTGTAAAAATCGTGTCGGGGATATGGAAAACTTTGCGAGAGTGTGAAAAGTTTCACAGGAATTTCCAAAATGTTCAAAGGAAATCCAAACATACCAACACGATTTTAAGAATCTCCACTGGAGTTTTAGAGATTTTGACGTGAAAGTGTAAAATTCGTGTCGGGGATTTAGAAAACTTTGCGAGAATGTACAAATTTTCACCGGGATTTCCAAAATGTTGAAGAGATCTCCAAATATACCAACATTAATTTTAAGAATATCACTTAGAGTTTTAAAGATTTTGACGTGGAAGTGTATAACTCTTATCAGGGATTTGAATATTTTCCTGATTTCCAAAATTTTGAAGGGAACTCCAAACATACCAACATTGATTTTAAGAATCTCAACTGGAGTCTTAGAGATCTTGACGTGAAAGTGTCAAAATCTTGTCGGGGATATGGAAAACTTTGCGAGAATGTAAAAAGTTTCACTGGGATATCCAAAATGTTGAAAGGTACTCTAAACATGTCAACACTGCTTTTAAGAATCTCAGCTGGAGTTTTAGAGATTTTGACGTGAAAGTGTACAAATGCTTCATTGATGTAGGAAACATCGCGAGACTGTATAAAAGTTTCACCGGGATTTCCAAAATGTTGAAGGGAACTACAAATATACCAACATTGATTTTAAGAATCTCAACTAGAGTTTTAAAGATTTGGACGTGAAAGTGTATAACTCTTATCAGGGATTTGAATATTTTCCTGAGAATCTAAAATATTTCACCGGGATTTCCAAGATGTTGAAGGGAACTCCAAACATGTTAACATAGATTTTAAGAATCTCAACTGGAGTTTTAGAGATTTTGACGTGAAAGTGTAAAATTCGTGTCGGGGATTAATAAAACTTTGCGAGAATGTACAAATTTTCACCGGGATTTCCAAAATATTGAAGGGAACTCCAAACGTACCAACATGGATTTTGAGAATCTGAATTGGAGTTTTAGAGACTTTGACGTGAAAGTGTAAAAATCCTGTCGAGGATTTGGAGAAGTTTGCGAGAATGTAAAAAGTTTCACTGAGATATCCAAAATGTTGAAGGGAAATCCAAACATACCAACATTGATTTTAAGAATCTCAACTGGAGTCTTAGAGATCTTGACGTGAAAGTGTCAAAATCCTGTCGGGGATATGGAAAATTTCCACAGAATTTAAAAGGTTTCACCGGGATATTTATAATGTTGAAGGGAACTCCAAACATGTCAACATTGATTTTAAGAATCTCAACTGGAGTTTTAGAGATTTTGACGTGAAAGTGTAAAATTCGTGTCGGGGATTTAGAAAACTTTGCGAGAATGTACAAATTTTCACCGGGATTTCCAAGATGTTGAAGGGAACGCCAAATATACCAACATTGATTTTAAGAATCTCAACTAGAGTTTTAAAGATTTTGACGTGAAAGTGTATAACTCTTATCAGGGATTTGAATATTTTCCTCAGAATTTAAAATATTTGACCGGGATTTCCAAAATTTTGAAGGGAACTCCAAACATGTCAACATTGATTTTAAGAATCTCAACTAGAGTATTAGACACTTTGACGTGAACGTGTAAAAATCCTGTCGGGGATATGGAAAACTTTGCGAGAGCGTGAAAAGTTTCACAGGAATTTCCAAAATGTTCAAAGGAAATCCAAACATACCAACACGATTTTAAGAATCTCCACTGGAGTTTTAGAGATTTTGACGTGGAAGTGTCAAAATCCTGTCGTGGATATGGAAAACTTTGCGAGAATGCAAAAAGTTTCACTGAGATATCCAAAATGTTGAAAGGTACTATAAACATGTCAACATTCATTTTAAGAATCTCAGCTGGAGTTTTAGAGATTTTAACGTGAAAGTGTAAAAATCTTGTCGGGGATATAGAAATTTTCCACAGAATGTAAAAGGTTTCAACGGGATTTCCAAAATGTTGAAGGGAACTCCAGACATGTCAACATTGATTTTAAGAATCTCAACTGGAGTTTTAGAGATTTTGACGTGAAAGTGTCAAAATCTTGTCGGGGATTTGGAAAATTTCCTCAGAATGTAAAAGGTTTCACGGGGATTTCCAAAATGTTGAAGGGAACTCCAAACGTACCAACATGGATTTTGAGAATCTGAACTGGAGTTTTAGAGACTTTGACGTGAAAGTGTCAAAATATTGTCGGGGATTTGGAAATCTTTGCGAGAAAGTAAAAAATTTCACTGGAATGTCCAAAATGTTGAAAGGTACTCTAAACATGTCAACACTGATTTTAAGAATCTCAGCTGGAGTTTTAGAGATTTTGACGTGAAGGTGTGAAAATCGTGTCGGGGATATGGAAAACTTTGCGAGAGTGTGAAAAGTTTCACAGGAATTTCCAAAATGTTCAAAGGAAATCCAAACATACCAACAGGATTTTAAGAGTCTCCACTGGAGTTTTAGAGATTTTGACGTGAAAGTGTCAAAATCCTGTCGGGGATATGGAAAATTTCCTCAGAATGTAAAAGGTTTCACGGGGATTTCCAAAATGTTGAAGGGAACTCCAAACGTACCAACATGGATTTTGAGAATCTGAACTAGAGTTTTAGAGACTTTGACGTGAAAGTGTAAAAATCGTGTCGGGGATATGGAAAACTTTGCGAGAGTGTGAAAAGTTTCACAGGAATTTCCAAAATGTTGAAATGAACTCTAAACATGTCAACATTGATTTTAAGAATCTCAACTGGAGTTTTAGAGATTTTGACGTGAAAGTGTCAAAATCTTGTCGGAGATTTGGAAAATTTCCTGAGAATATGAAAAGTTCAAAAATTCAAAATTTCCTGAGAATATGAAAAGTTTCACCTGAATTTCCAAAATGTTGAAGGGAACTCCAAACGTACCAACATGGATTTCAAGAATCTCAACTGGAGTTTTAGAGATTTTGACGTGAAGGTGTGAAAATCGTGTCGGGGATATGGAAAACTTTGCGAGAATGTAAAAACTTTCACTGGGATATCCAAAATGTTGAAAGGTACTCTAAACATGTCAACACTGATTTTAAGAATCTCAGCTGGAGTTTTAGAGATTTTGACGTGAAAGTGTAAAAATCCTGTCGGGGATATGGAAAATTTCCACAGAATTTAAAAGGTTTCACCGGGATTTTTAAAATGTTGAAAGGAACTCCAAACATGTCAGCATTGATTTTAAGAATCTCAACTGCAGTTTTAGAGATTTTGACGTGAAAGTGTAAAATTCGTGTCGGGGATTTAGAAAACCTTGCGAGAATGTACAAATTTTCACCGGGATTTCCAAAATGTTGACGAGATCTCCAAATATACCAACATTAATTTTAAGAATCTCAACTAGAGTTTTAAAGATTTTGACGTGAAAGTGTATAACTCTTATCAGGGATTTGAATATTTTCCTCAGAATTTAAAATATTTGACCGGGATTTCCAAAATTTTGAAGGGAACTCCAAACATACCAACATTGATTTTAAGAATCTCAACTGGAGTCTTAGAGATCTTGACGTGAAAGTGTCAAAATCTTGTCGGGGATATGGAAAACTTTGCAAGAATGTAAAAAGTTTCACTGGGATATCCAAAATGTTGAAAGGTACTCTAAACATGTCAACACTGATTTTAAGAATCTCAGATGGAGTTTTAGAGATTTTGACGTGAAAGTGTACAAATGCTTCATTAGTGTAGGAAACATCGCGAGACTGTATAAAAGTTTCACCGGGATTTCCAAAATGTTGAAGGGAACTACAAATATACCAACATTGATTTTAAGAATCTCAACTAGAGTTTTAAAGATTTTGACGTGTAAGTGTAAAACTCTTATCAGGGATTTGAATATTTTCCTGAGAAT
Source organism: Streptopelia decaocto (assembly GCF_964273445.1). Lineage (NCBI taxonomy): Eukaryota > Metazoa > Chordata > Aves > Columbiformes > Columbidae > Streptopelia > Streptopelia decaocto. The sequence goes on along the minus strand of NW_028115333.1, from coordinate 26,574 downwards.
CTAAAATATTTCACCGGGATTTCCAAGATGTTGAAGGGAACTCCAAACATGTTAACATTGATTTTAAGAATCTCAACTGGAGTTTTAGAGATTTTGACGTGAAAGTGTAAAATTCGTGTCGGGGATTTAGAAAACTTTGCGAGAATGTACAAATTTTCACCGGGATTTCCAAGATGTTGAAGGGAACGCCAAATATACCAAAATTGATTTTGAGAATCTCAACTAGAGCTTTAAAGATTTTGACGTGAAAGTGTATAACTCTTATCAGGTATTTGAATATTTTCCTCAGAATTTAAAATATTTGACCGGGATTTCCAAAATTTTGAAGGGAACTCCAAACATGTCAACATTGATTTTAAGAATCTCAACTAGAGTTTTAGACACTTTGACGTGAACGTGTAAAAATCCTGTCGGGGATATGGAAAACTTTGCGAGAGTGTGAAAAGTTTCACAGAGATGTCCAAAATGTTGAAGGGAAATCCAAACATACCAACATGGATTTTAAGAATCTCAACTGGAGTTTTAGAGATTTTGACGTGGAAGTGTCAAAATCCTGTCGGGGATTTGGAAAACTTTGCGAGATTGTAAAAAGTTTCACTGGGATATCCAAAATGTGGAGGGGAACTCCAAACATACCAACATTGATTTTAAGAATCTCAACTGGAGTCTTAGAGATCTTGACGTGAAAGTGTCAAAATCCTGTCGGGGATATGGAAAACTTTGCGAGAATGTAAAAAGTTTAACTGGGATATCCAAAATGTTGAAAGGTACTATAAACATGTCAACATTCATTTTAAGAATCTCAGCTGGAGTTTTAGAGATTTTAACGTGAAAGTGTAAAAATCTTGTCGGGGATATAGAAAATTTCCACAGAATGTAAAAGGTTTCACCGGGATTTCCAAAATGTTGAAGGGAACTCCAAACATGTCAACATTGATTTACGAATCTCAACTGGAGTTTTAGAGATTTTGACGTGAAAGTGTCAAAATCTTGTCGGGGATTTGGAAAATTTCCTCAGAATGTAAAAAGTTTCACCGGGATTTCCAAAATGTTGAAAGGAAATCCAAACATGTCAACATCGGTTTTAAGAATCTCAGCTGGAGTTTTAGAGACTTTGACGTGAAAGTGTCAAAATCCTGTCGGGGATTTGGAAAACTTTGCGAAAATGTAAAAACTTTCACTGGGATATCCAAAATGTTGAAAGGTACTCTAAACATGTCAACACTGCTTTTAAGAATCTCAGATGGAGTTTTAGAGATTTTGACGTGAAAGTGTAAAAATCGTGTCGGGGATATGGAAAACTTTGCGAGAGTGTGAAAAGTTTCACCGGAATTTCCAAAATGTTCAAAGGAAATCCCAACATACCAACACGATTTTAAGAATCTCCACTGGAGTTTTAGAGATTTTGACGTGAAAGTGTCAAAATCCTGTCGGGGTCTTGGAAAACTTTGCGAAAATGTCAAAAATTTCACTGGGATATCCAAAATGTTGAAAGGTACTCTAAACATGTCAACACTGATTTTAAGAATCTCAGATGGAGTTTTAGAGATTTTGACGTGAAAGTGTAAAAATCGTGTCGGGGATATGGAAAGCTTTGCGAGAGTGTGAAAAGTTTCACAGGAATTTCCAAAATGTTCAAAGGAAATCCAAACATACCAACACGATTTTAAGAATCTCCACTGGAGTTTTAGAGATTTTGACGTGAAAGTGTCAAAATCCTGTCGGGGATTTGGAAAGCTTTGCGAAAATGTAAAAACTTTCACTGGGATATCCAAAATGTTGAAAGGTACTCTAAACATGTCAACACTGATTTTAAGAATCTCAGATGGAGTTTTAGAGATTTTGACGTGAAAGTGTACAAATGCTTCATTAGTGTAGGAAACATCGCGAGACTGTATAAAAGTTTCACCGGGATTTCCAAAATGTTGAAGGGAACTACAAATATACCAACATTGATTTTAAGAATCTCAACTAGAGTTTTAAAGATTTTGACGTGTAAGTGTAAAACTCTTATCAGGGATTTGAATATTTTCCTGAGAATCTAAAATATTTCACCGGGATTTCCAAGATGTTGAAGGGAACTCCAAACATGTTAACATTGATTTTAAGAATCTCAACTGGAGTTTTAGAGATTTTGACGTGAAAGTGTAAAATTCGTGTCGGGGATTTAGAAAACTTTGCGAGAATGTACAAATTTTCACCGGGATTTCCAAGATGTTGAAGGGAACGCCAAATATACCAAAATTGATTTTGAGAATCTCAACTAGAGCTTTAAAGATTTTGACGTGAAAGTGTATAACTCTTATCAGGTATTTGAATATTTTCCTCAGAATTTAAAATATTTGACCGGGATTTCCAAAATTTTGAAGGGAACTCCAAACATGTCAACATTGATTTTAAGAATCTCAACTGGAGTTTTAGAGATTTTGACGTGAAAGTGTAAAATTCGTGTCGGGGATTTAGAAAACTTTGCGAGAATGTACAAATTTTCACCGGGATTTCCAAGATGTTGAAGGGAACGCCAAATATACCAAAATTGATTTTGAGAATCTCAACTAGAGCTTTAAAGATTTTGACGTGAAAGTGTATAACTCTTATCAGGTATTTGAATATTTTCCTCAGAATTTAAAATATTTGACCGGGATTTCCAAAATTTTGAAGGGAACTCCAAACATGTCAACATTGATTTTAAGAATCTCAACTAGAGTTTTAGACACTTTGACGTGAACGTGTAAAAATCCTGTCGGGGATATGGAAAACTTTGCGAGAGTGTGAAAAGTTTCACAGAGATGTCCAAAATGTTGAAGGGAAATCCAAACATACCAACATGGATTTTAAGAATCTCAACTGGAGTTTTAGAGATTTTGACGTGGAAGTGTCAAAATCCTGTCGGGGATTTGGAAAACTTTGCGAGATTGTAAAAAGTTTCACTGGGATATCCAAAATGTGGAGGGGAACTCCAAACATACCAACATTGATTTTAAGAATCTCAACTGGAGTCTTAGAGATCTTGACGTGAAAGTGTCAAAATCCTGTCGGGGATATGGAAAACTTTGCGAGAATGTAAAAAGTTTAACTGGGATATCCAAAATGTTGAAAGGTACTATAAACATGTCAACATTCATTTTAAGAATCTCAGCTGGAGTTTTAGAGATTTTAACGTGAAAGTGTAAAAATCTTGTCGGGGATATAGAAAATTTCCACAGAATGTAAAAGGTTTCACCGGGGTTTCCAAAATGTTGAAGGGAACTCCAAACATGTCAACAATGATTTACGAATCTCAACTGGAGTTTTAGAGATTTTGACGTGAAAGTGTCAAAATCTTGTCGGGGATTTGGAAAATTTCCTCAGAATGTAAAAAGTTTCACCGGGATTTCCAAAATGTTGAAAGGAAATCCAAACATGTCAACATCGGTTTTAAGAATCTCAGCTGGAGTTTTAGAGACTTTGACGTGAAAGTGTCAAAATCCTGTCGGGGATTTGGAAAACTTTGCGAAAATGTAAAAACTTTCACTGGCATATCCAAAATGTTGAAAGGTACTCTAAACATGTCAACACTGCTTTTAAGAATCTCAGATGGAGTTTTAGAGATTTTGACGTGAAAGTGTAAAAATCGTGTCGGGGATATGGAAAACTTTGCGAGAGTGTGAAAAGTTTCACCGGAATTTCCAAAATGTTCAAAGGAAATCCAAACATACCAACACGATTTTAAGAATCTCCACTGGAGTTTTAGAGATTTTGACGTGAAAGTGTCAAAATCCTGTCGGGGTCTTGGAAAACTTTGCGAAAATGTCAAAAATTTCACTGGGATATCCAAAATGTTGAAAGGTACTCTAAACATGTCAACACTGATTTTAAGAATCTCAGATGGAGTTTTAGAGATTTTGACGTGAAAGTGTAAAAATCGTGTCGGGGATATGGAAAGCTTTGCGAGAGTGTGAAAAGTTTCACAGGAATTTCCAAAATGTTCAAAGGAAATCCAAACATACCAACACGATTTTAAGAATCTCCACTGGAGTTTTAGAGATTTTGACGTGAAAGTGTCAAAATCCTGTCGGGGATATGGAAAATTTCCACAGAATTTAAAAGGTTTCACCGGGATTTTTAAAATGTTGAAGGGAACTCCAAACATGTTAACATTGATTTTAAGAATCTCAACTGGAGTTTTAGAGATTTTGACGTGAAAGTGTAAAATTCGTGTCGGGGATTTAGAAAACTCTGCGAGAATGTACAAATTTTCACCGGGATTTCCAAGATGATGAAGGGAACGCCAAATATACCAAAATTGATTTTAAGAATCTCAACTAGAGTTTTAAATATTTTGACGTGAAAGTGTATAACTCTTATCAGGGATTTGAATATTTTCCTCAGAATTTAAAATATTTGACCGGGATTTCCAAAATTTTGAAGGGAACTCCAAACATGTCAACATTGATTTTAAGAATCTCAACTAGAGTTTTAGACACTTTGACGTGAACGTGTAAAAATCCTGTCGGGGATATGGAAAACTTTGCGAGAGTGTGAAAAGTTTCACAGAGATGTCCAAAATGTTGAAGGGAAATCCAAACATACCAACATTGATTTTAAGAATCTCAACTGGAGTTTTAGCGATTTTGACGTGGAAGTGTCAAAATCCTGTCGGGGATTTGGAAAACTTTTCGAGATTGTAAAAAGTTTCACTGGGATATCCAAAATGTGGGGGAGAACTCCAAACATACCAACATTGATTTTAAGAATCTCAACTGGAGTCTTAGAGATCTTGACGTGAAAGTGTCAAAATCCTGTCGGGGATACGGAAAACTTTGCGAGAATGTAAAAAGTTTCACTGGGATATCCAAAATGTTGAAAGGTACTATAAACATGTCAACATTCATTTTAAGAATCTCAGCTGGAGTTTTACAGATTTTAACGTGAAAGTGTAAAAATCTTGTCGGGGATATAGAAAATTTCCACAGAATGTAAAAGGTTTCACCGGGATTTCCAAAATGTTGAAGGGAACTCCAAACATGTCAACATTGATTTGCGAATCTCAACTGGAGTTTTAGAGATTTTGACGTGAAAGTGTCAAAATCTTGTCGGGGATTTGGAAAATTTCCTCAGAATGTAAAAAGTTTCACCGGGATTTCCAAAATGTTGAAAGGAAATCCAAACATGTCAACATCGGTTTTAAGAATCTCAGCTGGAGTTTTAGAGACTTTGACGTGAAAGTGTCAAAATATTGTCGGGGATTTGGAAAACTTTCCGAGAAAGTAAAAAATTTCACTGGGATATCCAAAATGTTGAAAGGTACTCTAAACATGTCAACACTGATTTTAAGAATCTCAGCTGGAGTTTTAGAGATTTTGACGTGAAGGTGTGAAAATCGAGTCGGGGATATGGAAAACTTTGCGAAAGTGTGAAAAGTTTCACAGGAATTTCCAAAATGTTCAAAGGAAATCCAAACATACCAACATGATTTTAAGAGTCTCCACTGGAGTTTTAGAGATTTTGACGTGAAAGTGTCAAAATCGTGTCGGGGATATGGAAAATTTCCACAGAATTTAAAAGGTTTCACCGGGATTTTTAAAATGTTGAAGGGAACTCCAAACATGTCAACATTGGTTTTAAGAATCTCAACCGGAGTTTTACAGATTTTGACGTGAAAGTTTAAAATTCGTGTCGGGGATTTAGAAAACTTTGCGAGAATGTAAAAAGTTTCACCGGGATTTCCAAAATGTTGAAATGAACTCTAAACATGTCAACATTGATTTTAAGAATCTCAACTGGAGTTTTAGAGATTTTGACGTGAAAGTGTCAAAATCTTGTCGGAGATTTGGAAAATTTCCTGAGAATATGAAAAGTTCAAAAATTGAAAATTTCCTGAGAATATGAAAAGTTTCACCTGAATTTCCAAAATGTTGAAGGGAACTCCAAACGTACCAACATGGATTTCAAGAATCTCAACTGGAGTTTTAGAGATTTTGACGTGAAGGTGTGAAAATCGTGTCGGGGATATGGAAAACTTTGCGAGAGTGTCAAAAGTTTTACAGGAATTTCCAAAATGTTCAAAGGAAATCCAAACATACCAACATGATTTTAAGAGTCTCCACTGGAGTTTTAGAGATTTTGACGTGAAAGTGTAAAAATCGTGTCGGGGATATGGAAAATTTCCTCAGAATGTAAAAGGTTTCACGGGGATTTCCAAAATGTTGAAAGGAACTCCAAACGTACAAACACGGATTTTGAGAATCTGAACTGGAGTTTTAGAGACTTTGACGTGAAAGTGTAAAAATCCTGTCGAGGATTTGGAAAAGTTTGCGAGAATGTAAAAAGTTTCACTGAGATATCCAAAATCTTGAAAGGAAATCCAAACATACCAACATTGATTTTCAGTATCTCACCTGGAGTTTTAGAGATTTTGACGTGAAAGTGTCAAAATCCTGTCGGGGGTTTAGAAAACTTTGCGAAAATGTAAAAACTTTCACTGAGATATCCAAAATGTTGAAAGGTACTCTAAACATGTCAACACTGATTTTAAGAATCTCAGATGGAGTTTTAGAGATTTTGATGTGAAAGTGTAAAAATCGTGTCGGGGATACTGAAAACTTTGCGAGAGTGTGAAAAGTTTCACAGGAATTTCCAAAATGTTCAAAGGAAATCCAAACATACCAACACGATTTTAAGAATCTCCACTGGAGTTTTTGAGATTTTGAAGTGAAAGTGTAAAAATCCTGTCGGGGATATGGAAAATTTCCACAGAATTTAAAAGGTTTCACCGGGATTTTTAAAATGTTGAAGGGAACTCCAAACATGTCAACATTGATTTTAAGAATCTCAACTAGAGTTTTAAAGATTTTGACGTGAAATTGTATAACTCTTATCAGGGATTTGAATATTTTCTTCAGAATTTAAAATATTTGACCGGGATTTCCAAAATTTTGAAGGGAACTCCAAACATGTCAACATTGATTTTAAGAATCTCAACTAGAGTTTTAGACACTTTGACGTGAAAGTGTAAAAATCCTGTCGAAGATTTGGAAAAGTTTGCGAGAATGTAAAAAGTTTCACCCGGATTTCCAAAATGTTGAAGGGAACTACAAACATGTCAACATTGATTTTAAGAATCTCAACTGGAGTCTTAGAGATTTTGACGTGAAAGTGTCAAAATCCTGTCGGGGATTTGGAAAACTTTGCGAGAATGTAAAAAGTTTCACTGGGTGATCCAAAATGTTGAAAGGTACTCTAAACATGTCAAAATTGATTTTAAGAATCTCAGCTTGAGTTTTAGAGATTTTGACGTGGAAGTGTCAAAATCTTGTCGGAGATTTGGAAAATTTCCTGAGAATGTAAAAAGTTTCACCCGGATTTCCAAAATGTTGAAGGGAAATCCAAACATGTCAACATTGATTTTAAGAATCTCAACAGGAGTCTTAGAGATTTTGACGTGAAAGTGTGAAATTCGTGTCGGGGATTTAGAAAACTTTGCGAGAATGTAAAAAGTTTCACCGGGATTTCAAAAATGTTGAAGGGAACTCCACATATACCAACATTGATTTTAAGAATCTCAACTAGAGTTTTAAAGATTTTGACGTGTAAGTGTAAAACTCTTATCAGGGATTTGAATATTTTCCTCAGAATTTAAAATATTTCAACGGGATTTCCAAAATTTTGAAGGGAACTCCAAACGTACCAACATGGATATTAAGAATCTGAACTGGAGTTTTAGACATTTTGACGTGAAAGTGTCAAAATCTCGTCGGGGATTTAAAAATTTCCTCAGAATGTGAAAAGTTTCACGGGGATTTCCAAAATGTCGAAGGGAAATCTAAGCATGTCAACATTTTTTTAAAAATCTCAACTGGAGTTTTAGACACTTCGATGTGAAAGTGTAAAAATCCTGTCGGGGATATGGAAAATTTCCTCAGAATGTAAAACGTTTCACGGGGATTTCCAAAATGTTGAAGGGAACTCCAAACGACAAGATTTTTACACTTTCACGTCAAAATCTCTAAAACTCCAGTGGAGATTCTTAAAGTCTATGTTGACATGTTTAGAGTACCTTTCAACATTTTGGATCACCCAGTGAAACTTTTTACATTCTCGCAAACTTTTCCGAATCCTCGACAGGATTTTTACACTTTCACGTCAAAGTCTCTAAAACTCCAGTTTCGACTCTCAAAATCCATGTTGGTACGTTTGGAGTTCCCTTCAACATTTTGGAAATCCCCGTGAAACCTTTTACATTCTGAGGAAATTTTCCATATCCCCGACAGGATTTTTGCACTTTCACGCCAAAATCTCTAAAACTGCACTGGAGACTCTTAAAATCATGTTGGTATGTTTGAATTTCCTTTGAACATTTTGGAAATTTCTGTGAAACTTTTCAGACTCTCGCAAAGTTTTCCATATCCCCGACACGATTTTCACACTTTTACGTCAAAATCTCTAAAACTCCAGCTGATATTCTTAAAATCAATGTTGACATGTTTGGATTTCCCTTCAACATTTTGGAAATCCCGGTGAAAATTTTTACATTCTGAGGAAATTATCCAAATTCCCGACAAGATTTTGACACTTTCACGTCAAAATCTCTAAAACTCCAGTTGAGATTCTTAAAATCAATGTTGGTATATTTGATGTTCCCTTCAACATCTTGGAAATCTCGGTGAAAATTTGTACATTCTCGCAGAGTTTTATAAATCCCCGACACGAATTTTACACTTTCACGTCAAAATCTCTAAAACTCCAGTTGAGATTCTTAAAATCAATGTTGACATGTTTGGAGCTCCCTTCAACATCTTGGAAATCCCGGTGAAATATTTTAGATTCTCAGGAAAATATTCAAATCCCTGTTAAGAGTTTTACACTTACACGTCAAAATCTTTAAAACTCTAGTTGAGATTCTTAAAATCAATGTTGGTATATTTGTAGTTCCCTTCAACATTTTGGAAATCCCGGTGAAACTTTTATACAGTCTCGCGATGTTTCCTACATCAATGAAGCATTTGTACACTTTCACGTCAAAATCTCTAAAACTCCATCTGAGATTCTTAAAAGCAGTGTTGACATGTTTAGAGTACCTTTCAACATTTTGGATATCCCAGTGAAGTTTTTTACTTTCTCGCAAAGTTTTCCAAATCCCCGACAATATTTTGACACTTTCACGTCAAAATCTCTAAAAGTCCAGCTGAGATTCTTAAAACCGATGTTGACATGTTTGGATTTCCCTTCAACATTTTGGAAATCCCGGTGAAACTTTTTACATTCTGAGGAAATTTTCCAAATCCCCGACAAGATTTTGACACTTTCACGTCAAAATCTCTAAAACTCCAGTTGAGATTCTTAAAATCAATGTTGACATGTTTGGAGTTCTCTTCAACATTTTGGAAATCCTGGTGAAACCTTTTACATTCTGTGGAAATTTTCTATATCCCTGACAAGATTTTTACACTTTCACGTTAAAATCTGTAAAACTCCAGCTGAGATTCTTAAAATGAATGTTGACATGTTTATAGTACCTTTCAACATTTTGGATATCCCAGTGAAACTTTTTACATTCTCGCAAAGTTTTCCATATCCCCGACAGGATTTTGACACTTTCACGTCAAGATCTCTAAAACTCCAGCTGAGATTCTTAAAATCAATGTTGGTATGTTTGGAGTTCCCTTCAACATTTTGGACATCCATGTGAAACTTTTCACACTCTCGCAAAGTTTTCCATATCCCCGACAGGATTTTTACACGTTCACGTCAAAGTGTCTAAAACTCTAGTTGAGATTCTTAAAATCAATGTTGACATGTTTGGAGTTCCCTTCAAAATTTTGGAAATCCCGGTCAAATATTTTAAATTCTGAGGAAAATATTCAAATCCCTGATAAGAGTTATACAATTTCACGGCAAAATCTTTAAAACTCTAGTTGAGATTCTTAAAATCAATGTTGACATGTTTGGATTTCCCTTCAACATTTTGGAAATCCCGGTGAAACTTTTTACATTCTGAGGAAATTTTCCAAATCCAAGACAGGATTTTTACACTTTCACGTCAAAATCTCTAAAACTCCAGTTGAAATTCTTAAAATCAATGTTGACATGTTTGGAGTTGCCTTCAACATTTTGGAAATCCCGGTGAAACCTTTTACATTCTGTGGAAATTTTCTATATCCCCGACAAGATTTTGACACTTTCACGTCAAAATCTCTAAAACTTCAGTTGAGATTCTTAAAATCAATGTTGGTATGTTTGGGTTTCCCTTCAACATTTTGGAAATCCCTGTGAAACTTTTCACACTCTCGCAAAGTTTTCCATATCCCCGACAGGATTTTTACACTTTCACGTCAAATTCTCTAAAACTCCAGTTGAGATTCTTAAAATCAATGTTTGTACGTTTGGAGTTCCCTTCAACATTTTGGAAATCCCGGTGAAACTTTTTACAGTCTCGCGAAGTTTCCTAAATCCATGAAGCATTTGTCCACTTTCACGTGAAAATCTCTAAAACTCCAGTCGAGATTCTTATAATCAATGTTTAGAGTTCCTTTCAACATTTTGGAAATCCCGGTGAAAGCTTTTACACTCTCGTGAAGTTTTCCATATCCCCGACAGGATTTTGACACTTTCACGTCAAAGTCTCTAAAACTCCATTTGAGATACTTAAAATCAATGTTGACATGTTTGGAGTTCCCTTCAACATTTTGGAAATCCCGGTGAAATATTTTAAATTCTCAGCAAAATTTCCAAATCACCGATAAGACTTTTACACTTTCACGTCAAAATTTCAAAAAACTCCAGCTGAGATTCTTAAAACCAATGTTGACGTGTTTGGAGTTCCCTTCAACATTTTGGAAATCCCGGTGAAACCTTTTACATTCTGAGGAAATTTTCCATATCCCCGACAGGATTTTGACACTTTCACGTCAAAATCTCTAAAACTCCAGTGGAGATTCTTAAAATCGTGTTGGTATGTTTGGATTTCCTTTCAACATTTTGGAAATTCCTGTGAAACTTTTCACACTCTCGCAAAGTTTTCCATATCCCCGACACGAATTTTACACTTTCACGTCAAAATCTCTAAAACTCCACTTGAGATTCTTAAAATCAATGTTGACATTTTTAGAGTACCTTTCAACATTTTGAATATCCCAGTGAAACTTTTTACATTCTCGCAAAGTTTTCCAAATCCCCGACAGGATTTTGACACTTTCACGTCAAAATCTCTAAAACTCCAGTGGAGATTCTTAAAACCGATGTTGGTATGTTTGGATATCTATTCAACATTCTGGAAATCCCGGTGAAACTTTTCACACTCTCGCAAAGATTTCGAAATCCCCGACAAAATTTTGACACTTTCACGTCAAAATCTCTAAAACTCCAGTTGAGATTCTTAAAATCAAGTCCCATAGCTCCCAAGGCTCACTATTTGGCAGCCGCATTTCCCCCCAAGGCTCACTATTTGGCAGCCGCCTCGCCCCCCAAGGCTCACTATTTGGCAGCCCCATCGCACCACCGAGGCTCACTATTTGGCAGCCCCATCGCCCCCCAAGGCTCACTATTTGGCAGCCCCATTCCCCGAAAGGCTCAGTATTTGGCAGCCCCATAGCCCCCCAAGGCTCACTATTTGGCAGCCCCATAGCCCCTCAAGGCTCACTATTTGGCAGCCCCATCGCCATCTAAGGCTCAGTATTTGGCAGCCCCATAGCCCCCCAAGGCTCACTATTTGGCAGCCGCTTCGCCCCCCAAGGCTCACTATTTGGCAGCCCCATGGCCCCCCAAAGGCTCACTATTTGGCAGCCCCATAGCCCCCCAAGGCTCACTATTTTGCAGCCGCTTTGCCCCCCAAGGCTCACTATTTGGCAGCCCCATAGCCCCCAAGGCTCACTATTTGGCAGCGCCATAGCCCGCCCAAGGCTCCCTATTTGGCAGCCTTATAGCCCCACAAAGGCTCACTATTTGGCAGCCCCATCGCCCCGCAAAGGCTCACTATTTGGCAGCCCCATAGCCCCCCCCCAGGCTCACTATTTGGCAGCCGCTTTGCCCCCCAAGGCTCACTATTTTGCAGCCCCATAGCCCCCCAAGGCTCACTCTTTGGCTGCCCCATAGGCCCCCAAGGCTCACTATTTGGCAGCCCCATAGCTCCAAAGGCTCATTATTTGGCAGCCCCATAGCCCCCCATAGGCTCACTATTTGACAGCCCCATCGCCCCCCATAGTTCACTATTTGGCAGCCCCATTGCCCAGCAAAGGCTCACTATTTGGCAGCCACAAAGTCCCCCAAGGCTCACTATTTGGCAGTCCCATAGCTCCCAAGGCTCACTATTTGGCAGCCGCATTTCCCCCCAAGGCTCACTATTTGGCAGCCCCATAGCCCCCCAAGGTTCACTATTTGGCAGCCCCACCGCCCCGCAAAGGCTCACTATTTGGCAGCCCCATGACCCCCAAGGCTAAGTATTTGGCAGCCCCATAGCCCCGCAAAGGCTCACTATTTGGCAGCCCCATAGCCATCCAAGGCTCACTATTTGGCAGCCTCATAGCCCCTCAAATGCTCACTATTTGGCAGCCCCATCGCCCCCCAAGGCTCACTATTTGGCAGCACCATAGACCCCCAAGGCTCACTATTTGGCAGCCCCATAGCACCTCAAGGCTCACTATTTGGCAGCCCCATGACCCCCACAGGCTCACTATTTGGCAGCCCCATCGCCATCTAAGGCTCAGTATTTGGCCGCCCCATAGCCCCCCAAGGCTCACTATTTGGCAGCCGTTTCGCCCCCCAAGGCTCACTATTTGGCAGCCCCATGGCCCCCCAAAGGCTCACTATTTGGCAGCCCCATAGCCCCCCAAGGCTCACTATTTTGCAGCCGCTTTGCCCCCCAAGGATCACTATTTGGCATCCCCATAGCCCCCAAGGCTCACTATTTGGCAGCGCCATAGCCCGCCCAAGGCTCCCTATTTGGCAGCCCCATAGCCCCCCCAAGGCTCACTATTTGGCAGCCCCATCGCCCCGCAAAGGCTCACTATTTGGCAGCCCCATAGCCCCCCCCCCAGGCTCACTATTTGGCAGCCGCTTTGCCCCCCAAGGCTCACTATTTTGCAGCCCCATAGCCCCCCAAGGCTCACTCTTTGGCTGCCCCATAGGCCCCCAAGGCTCACTATTTGGCAGCCCCATAGCTCCAAAGGCTCACTATTTGGCAGCCCCATAGCCCCCCATAGGCTCACTATTTGGCAGCCCCATCGCCCCCCCACCAGGCTCACTATTTGGCAGCCCCATTGCCCAGCAAAGGCTGACTATTTGGCAGCCACAAAGTCCCCCAAGGCTCACTATTTGGCAGCCCCATAGCTCCCAAGGCTCACTATTTGGCAGCCGCATTTCCCCCCAAGGTTCACTATTTGGCAGCCCCACCGCCCCTCAAAGGCTCACTATTTGGCAGCCCCATGACCCCCAAGGCTAAGTATTTGGCAGCCCCATAGCCCCCCAAGGCTCACTATTTGGCAGCCCCATAGCCCCCCAAGGCTCACTATTTGGCAACCTCATAGCCCCTCAAATGATCACTATTTGGCAGCCCCATCGCCCCCCAAGGCTCACTATTTGGCAGCACCATAGACCCCCAAGGCTCACTATTTGGCAGCCCCACCGCCCCTCAAAGGCTCACTATTTGGCAGCCCCATAGCTCCCCAAGGCACACTATTTGTCAGCCCCATCGCGCCACCTAGGCTCACTAATTGGCAGCCCCATAGCCCCCCAAGGCTCACTATTTGGCAGCCTCATAGCCCCTCAAATGATCACTATTTGGCAGCCCCATCGTCCCCCAAGGCTGACTATTTGGCAGCACCATAGCCCCCCCAGGCTCACTATTTGGCAGGCCCATCGCCACCTAAGGCTCACTATTTGGGACCCCCATAGTCCTATTTAGCTCACTATTTGGCAGCCCCATCACCCTGAAAGGCTCACTATTTGGCAGCCCCATAGCCCCCAAAGGCACACTCTTTGGCAGCCGCATTCCCCCCCAAGGCTCAGTATTTGGCAGCCCCATAGCCTCCCAAGGCTCACTATTTGGCAGCCCCATAGCCCCCCAAGGCTCACTATTTGGCAGCCCCATAGTCCTATTTAGATCACTATTTGGCAGCCCCATAGCCCCCAAAGGCTCACTATTTGGCAGCCCCATAGCTTCCCAGGGCTCACTATGTGGCAGCCGCTTCGTCCCCCAAGGCTCACTATTTGGCAGCCCCATAGCCCCCAAAAGCTCACTATTTGGCAGCCTCATGGCCCCCTAAAGCTGACTATTTGGCAGCCCCATCGCCACCTAAGGCTCACTATTTGGCACCCTCATAGCCCCCGAAGGCTCACTATTTGGCCACCCCATTGCCACCCAAGGCACACTATTTGGCAGCCCCATAGCCCCCCAAGCTCACTATTTGGCAGCCCCATTGCCACCCAAGGCTCACTATTTCGCAGCCCCATGGCCCCCCAAAGGCTCACTATTTGGCAGCCCCATAGCCCCTCAAGGCTCACTATTTGGAAGCCCCATAGCCCCACAAAGGTTCACTATTTGGTAGCCCCATAGTTCCCTAAAGGCTCACTATTTGGCAGCCCTATAGCCCCCCAAAGATCACTATTTGGCAGCCACAAAGCCCCCCAAGGCTCACTATTTGGCAGCCCCATAGCTCCCAAGGCTCACTATTTGGCAGCCGCATTTCCCCCCAAGGCTCACTATTTGGTAGCCCCATCGCCCCCTAAGGTTCACTATTTGGCAGCCCCATCGCCCTGCAAAGGCTCACTATTTGGCAGCCCTATAGCCCCCCAAGGCTCACTATTTGGCAGCCACAACGCCCCGCAAAGGCTCACTATTTGGCAGCCCCGTAGCCCCTCAAAGGATCACTATTTGGCAGCCCCATAGCCCTCCAAGGCACACTATTTGGCAGCACCATAGACCCCCAAGGCTCACTGTTTGTCAGCCCCATAGCCCCCCAAGGCTCACTATTTGGCAGCCCCATCGCCCCCAAAAGGCTCACTATTTAGCAGCCCCATAGCCCCCCAAGGCTCACTATTTGGCAGCCCCATAGCCCCCCAAGGCTCCGTATTTGGCAGCCCCATAGCCTCCCTAGGCTCACTATTTGGCAGCTCCATAACCCCCCAAGGCTCACTATTTGGCAGCCCCGTAGCCCCCCTAAGGCCTTCTGTTTGGCAGCCCCATCGCCCCTCAAAGGCTCGCTATTTGGCAGCCCCATAGCCCCCCAAGGCTCACTATTTGGCAGCCGCTTCGCCCCCGTAGGCTCACTATTTGGCAGCCCCTTCGCCCCCTAAAGGCTCACTATTTGGCAGCCCCATAGCCCCCCAAGGCTCACTATTTGGCAGCACCATCGCCCCGCAAAGGCACACTATTTGGCAGCCTCGTAGCCCCCCAAGGCTCACTATTTGGCAGCCGCTTCGCCCCCCAAGGCTCACTATTTGGCAGCCCCATAGCCATCCCAAGGCTCACTAGTTGGCAGCCCCATCGCCCCCCAAGGCTCAATATTTGGCAGCCCCATCGCCCACCATGAAAGGCTCACTATTTGGCAGCCCCATAGCCCCCCAAGGCTCAGTATTTGGCAGCCCCATAGCCCCCCAAGGCTCAATATTTGGCAGCCCCATAGCCCCCCAAGGCTAACTATTTAGCAGCCCCATAGCCACCCAAGGCTCAGTATTTGGCAGCCCCATAGCCTCCCAAGGCTCACTATTTGGCAGTCTTATAGCCCCCCTAAGGCTCACTGTTTGGCAGCCCCATAGCCCCCCAAGGCTCACTATTTGGCAGCACCATCGCCCCGCAAAGGCACACTATTTGGCAGCCTCGTAGCCCCCCAAGGCTCACTATTTGGCAGCCGCTTCGCCCCCCAAGGCTCACTATTTGGCAGCCCCATAGCCATCCCAAGGCTCACTAGTTGGCAGCCCCATCGCCCCCCAAGGCTCAATATTTGGCAGCCCCATCGCCCACCATGAAAGGCTCACTATTTGGCAGCCCCATAGCCCCCCAAGGCTCAGTATTTGGCAGCCCCATAGCCCCCCAAGGCTCAATATTTGGCAGCCCCATCGCCCCGCAAAGGCTCACTATTTGGCAGCCCCATAGTCCTATTTAGATCACTATTTGGCAGCCCCATAGCCCCTCAAGGCTCACTATTTGGCAGCCCCATTGCCCCCTAAGGCACACTATTTGGCAGCCCCATAGCACCCCCAGGGTCACTATTTGGCAGCCCCATCGCCCCCCAAGTTTCACTATTTGGCAGCCCCATAGCCCCCTAGGCTCACTATTTGGCAGCCGCTTCGCCCCCCAAGGTTCACCATTTGGCAGCCCCATCGCCCCCCAAGGCTCACTATTTGGCAGCCCTATAGCCCCCCAAGGCTCACTATTTGGCAGCCGCTTCACCCCCAAGGCTCACTATTTGGCAGCCCCATAGCACCCCCAAGGCTCACTATTTGGCAGCCCCATAGCCCCTCAAGGCTCACTATTTGGTAGCCCCATAGCCCCCCAAGGCTCACTATTTGGCAGCCCCATCACCCGCAAAGGCTAACTATTTGGCAGCCCCATAGCCCCCCAAGGCTCACTATTTGGCAGCCCCATCGCCACCTAAGTCTCACTATTTGGCAGGCCCATAGTCCAATTGAGCTCACTACTTGGCAGCCCCATAGCCCCTCAAGGCTCACTATTTGGCAGCTCCATTGCCCCTCCAGGCTCACTATTTGGCAGCCCCATCGCCCCCCAAGGCTCACTATTTGGCAGCCGCTTCGCCCCCCAAAGCTCACTATTTGGCAGCCCCATAGCCCCCTAAGGCTCACTATTTGGCAGCCCCATCGCCCTGAAACGGCTCACTATTTGGCAGCCCCATAGGCCCCAAGGCTCATTATTTGTCAGCCCCAGAGCCCCCCAAGGCTCACTATTTGGCAGCCGCATAGCCCCCCAAGGCTCACTATTTGGCAGCCCCATAGCCCCCCAAGGCTCACTATTTGGCAGCCGCATAGCCCCCCAAGGCTCACTATTTGGCAGCACCATCGCCCCGCAAATGCTCACTATTTGTCAGCCTCATAGCCCCACAAGGTTCACTATTTGGCAGCACCATCGCCCTGCAAAGTCTCAGTATTTGGCAGCCTTATAGCCTCCCAAGGCTCACTATTTGGCAGCCCCATACCCCCCGAAGGCTCACTATTTGGTAGTTGCATAGCCCCCCAAGGCTCACTATTTGGCAGCCCCATCGCCACCTAGGTTCACTATTTGGCAGCCGCTTAGCCCCCCAAGGCACACTATTTGGCAGCCGCATAGCCCCCCAAGGCTCACTATCTGGCAGCCCCATAGCCCCCCAAGGCTCACTATTTGGCAGCCCCATCACCCGCAAAGGCTCACTATTTGGCAGCCCCATAGCCCGCCAAGGCTCACTATATGGCAGCCCCATCGCCATCTAAGGCTCACTATTTGTCATCCCCATAGTCCTATTTAGCGCACTATTTGGCAGCCCCATAGCCCCTCAAGGCTCATTATTTGGCAGCCCCATTGCCCCCAAAAGAATCACTATTTGGCAGCCCCATAGCCCCCCAAGGCTCACTATTTGGCAGCCGCTTCGCCCCCCCAAGGTTCACTATTTCGCAGCTATATAGCCCCTCAAAGGCTCACAATTTGGCAGCCCCATAGACACCAAGGCTCACTATTTGGCAGCCCCATAGCCCCCCCAGGCTCACTATTTGGCAGCCTTATAGCCCCACAAAGGCTCACTATTTGGCAGCCCCATAGCCCTCCAAGGCTCACTATTTGGCAGCCCCATTGCCCCCCAAGGCTCACTATTTGGCAGCCCCATCGCCCCGCATAGGCTCACTATTTGGCAGACCCATAGCCCCCCAAAAGGCTCACTATTTGGCAGCCCCATAGCTACCAAAGGCTCACTATTTGGCAGCCGCTTTGCCCCCCAGGCTTCACTATTTGGCAGCCCCTTAGCCCCCCAAGGCTAACTATTTAGCAGCCCCATAGCCACCCAAGGCTCAGTATTTGGCAGCCCCATAGCCCCCCAAGGCTCACTATTTGGCAGTCTTATAGCCCCCCTAAGGCTCACTATTTGGCAGTTCCATAGCCCCCCAAGGCTCACTATTTGGCAGCACCATCGCCCCGCAAAGGCACACTATTTGGCAGCCTCATAGCCCCCCAAGGCTCACTATTTGGCAGCCGCTTCGCCCCCCAAGGCTCACTATTTGGCAGCCCCATAGCCCCCCCAAGGCTCACTAGTTGGCAGCCCCATCGCCCCCCAAGGCTCAATATTTGGCATCCCCATCACCATGAAAGGCTCACTATTTGGCAGCCCCATAGCCCCCCAAGGCTCAGTATTTGGCAGCCCCATAGCCCCCCAAGGCTCAATATTTGGCAGCCCCATCGCCCTGCAAAGGCTCACTATTTGGCAGCCGGATAGTCCTATTTAGATCACTATTTGGCAGCCCCATAGCCCCTCAAGGCTCACTATTTGGCAGCCCCATTGCCCCCTAAGGCACACTATTTGGCAGCCCCATAGCACCCCCAGGGTCACTATTTGGCAGCCCCATCGCCCACCAAGGTTCACTATTTGGCAGCCCCATAGCCCCCTAGGCTCACTATTTGGCAGCCGCTTCGCCCCCCAAGGTTCACCATTTGGCAGCCCCATCGCCCCCCAAGGCTCACTATTTGGCAGCCCTATAGCCCCCCAAGGCTCACTATTTGGCAGCCGCTCCACCCCCAAGGCTCACTATTTGGCAGCCCCATAGCCCCCCATGGCTCAGTATTTGGCAGCCCCAGAGCCCCCCAAGGCTAACTATTTGGCAGCCGCATAGCCCCCCAAGACTCACTATTTGGCAGCCCCATAGCCCCCCAAGGCTCACTATTTGGCAGCCCCATAGCCCCCAAGGCTCACTATTTGGCAGCACCATCGCCCCGCAAAGGCTCACTATTTGGCAGCCTCATAGCCCCGCAAGGTTCACTATTTGGCAGCACCATTGCCCTGCAAAGGCTCAGTATTTGGCAGCCTTATAGCCCCCCAAGGCTCACTATTTGGCAGCCCCATACCCCCCGAAGGCTCACTATTTGGTAGCCGCATAGCCCCTCAAGGTTCACTATTTGGCAGCCCCATCGCCACCTAGGTTCACTATTTGGCAGCCGCTTAGCCCCCAAGGCACACTATTTGGCAGCCGCATAGCCCCCCAAGGCTCACTATCTGGCAGCCCCATAGCCCCCCAAGGCTCACTATATGGCAGCCCTATCGCCATCTAAGGCTCACTATTTGTCATCCCCATAGTCCTATTTAGCTCACTATTTGGCAGCCCCATAGCCCCTCAAGGCTCACTATTTGGCAGCCCCATTGCCCCCAAAAGAATCACTATTTGGCAGCCCCATAGCCCCCCAAGGCTCACTATTTGGCAGCCGCTTCGCCCCCCCAAGGTTCACTATTTGGCAGCTATATAGCCCCTCAAAGGCTCACAATTTGGCAGCCCCATAGACACCAAGGCTCACTATTTTGAAGCCCCATAGCCCCACAAAGGCTCACTATTTGGCAGCCCCATAGCCCTCCAAGGCTCACTATTTGGCAGCCCCATTGCCCCCCAAGGCTCACTATTTGGCAGCCCCATCGCCCCGCAAAGGCTCACTATTTGGCAGACCCATGACCCCCACAGGCTCACTATTTGGCAGCCCCATCGCCATCTAAGGCTCAGTATTTGGCAGCCCCATAGCCCCCCAAGGCTCACTATTTGGCAGCCGCTTCGCCCCCCAAGGCTCACTATTTGGCAGCCCCATGGCCCCCCAAAGGCTCACTATTTGGCAGCCCCATAGCCCTTGAAGGCTCACTATTTTGCAGCTGCTTTGCCCCCCAAGGCTCACTATTTGGCATCCCCATAGCCCCCAAGGCTCACTATTTGGCAGCGCCATAGCCCGCCCAAGGCTCCCTATTTGGCAGCCGCATCGACCCCAAGGCTCCACTATTTGGCAGCCCCATCGCCCCGCAAAGGCTCACTATTTGGCAGCCCCATAGCCCCCCCACCAGGCTCACTATTTGGCAGCCGCTTTGCCCCCCAAGGCTCACTATTTTGCAGCCCCATAGCCCCCCAAGGCTCACTCTTTGGCTGCCCCATAGGCCCCCAAGGCTCACTATTTGGCAGCCCCATAGCTCCAAAGGCTCACTATTTGGCAGCCCCATAGCCCCCCATAGGCTCACTATTTGGCAGCCCCATCGCCCCCCAAGGTTCACTATTTGGCAGCCCCATTGCCCAGCAAAGGCTGACTATTTGGCAGCCACAAAGTCCCCCAAGGCTCACTATTTGGCAGCCCCATAGCTCCCAAGGCTCACTATTTGGCAGCCGCATTTCCCCCCAAGGCTCACTATTTGGCAGCCCCATAGCCCCCCAAGGTTCACTATTTGGCAGCCCCACCGCCCCTCAAAGGCTCACTATTTGGCAGCCCCACCGCCCCTCAAAGGCTCACTATTTGGCAGCCCCATAGCTCCCCAGGGCACACTATTTGTCAGCCCCATCGCGCCACCTAGGCTCACTAATTGGCAGCCCCATAGCCCCCCAAGGCTCACTATTTGGCAGCCTCATAGCCCCTCAAATGATCACTATTTGGCAGCCCCATCGCCCCCCAAGGCTGACTATTTGGCAGCACCATAGCCCCCCCAGGCTCACTATTTGGCAGGCCCATCGCCACCTAAGGCTCACTATTTGGGACCCCCATAGTCCTATTTAGCTCACTATTTGGCAGCCCCATCACCCTGAAAGGCTCACTATTTGGCAGCCCCATTGCCCCCTAAGCACACTATTTGGCAGCCCCATAGCCCCCCAAGGCTCACTATTTGGCAGCCCCATAGCCCCCAAAGGCACACTCTTTGGCAGCCGCATTCCCCCCCAAGGCTCAGTATTTGGCAGCCCCATAGCCTCCCAAGGCTCACTATTTGGCAGCCCCATAGCCCCCCAAGGCTCACTATTTGGCAGCCCCATAGTCCTATTTAGATCACTATTTGGCAGCCCCATAGCCCCCAAAGGCTCACTATTTGGCAGCCCCATAGCTTCCCAAGGCTCACTATGTGGCAGCCGCTTCGTCCCCCAAGGCTCACTATTTGGCAGCCCCATAGCCCCCAAAAGCTCACTATTTGGCAGCCTCATGGCCCCCTAAAGCTGACTATTTGGCAGCCCCATCGCCACCTAAGGCTCACTATTTGGCACCCTCATAGCCCCCGAAGGCTCACTATTTGGCCACCCCATTGCCACCCAAGGCACACTATTTGGCAGCCCCATAGCCCCCCAAGCTCACTATTTGGCAGCCCCATTGCCACCCAAGGCTCACTATTTCGCAGCCCCATGGCCCCCCAAAGGCTCACTATTTGGCAGCCCCATAGCCCCTCAAGGCTCACTATTTGGAAGCCCCATAGCCCCACAAAGGTTCACTATTTGGCAGCCCCATAGTTCCCCAAAGGCTCACTATTTGGCAGCCCTATAGCCCCCCAAAGATCACTATTTGGCAGCCACAAAGCCCCCCAAGGCTCACTATTTGGCAGCCCCATAGCTCCCAAGGCTCACTATTTGGCAGCCGCATTTCCCCCCAAGGCTCACTATTTGGTAGCCCCATCGCCCCCTAAGGCTCACTATTTGGCAGCCGCTCCACCCCCAAGGCTCACTATTTGGCAGCCCCATAGCACCCCCAAGGCTCACTATTTGCAAGCCACATAGCCTCTCAAGGCTCACTATTTGGCAGCCCCATACGCCCCCAAGGCTCACTATTTGGCAGCCCCATCGCCCTCAAAAGGCTCACTATTTGGCAGCCCCATAGCCCCCCAAGGCTCAGTAATTGGCAGCCCCAGAGCCCCCCAAGGCTCACTATTTGGCAGCCGCATAGCCCCCCAAGGCTCACTATTTGGCAGCCCCATAGCCCCCCAAGGCTCACTATTTGGCAGCCCCATAGCCCCCAAGGCTCACTATTTGGCAGCACCATCGCCCCGCAAAGGCTCACTATTTGGCAGCCTCATAGCCCCACAAGGTTCACTATTTGGCAGCACCATTGCCCTGCAAAGGCTCAGTATTTGGCAGCCTTATAGCCCCCCAAGGCTCACTATTTGGCAGCCCCATACCCCCCGAAGGCTCACTATTTGGTAGCCGCATAGCCCCTCAAGGTTCACTATTTGGCAGCCCCATCGCCACCTAGGTTCACTATTTGGCAGCCGCTTAGCCCCCCAAGGCACACTATTTGGCAGCCGCATAGCCCCCCAAGGCTCACTATCTGGCAGCCCCATAGGCCCCCCAAGGCTCACTATATGGCAGCCCCATCGCCATCTAAGGCTCACTATTTGTCATCCCCATAGTCCTATTTAGCTCACTATTTGGCAGCCCCATAGCCCCTCAAGGTTCACTATTTGGCAGCCCCATTGCCCCCAAAAGAATCACTATTTGGCAGCCCCATAGCCCCCCAAGGCTCACTATTTGGCAGCCGCTTCGCCCCCCCAAGGTTCACTATTTCGCAGCTATATAGCCCCTCAAAGGCTCACAATTTGGCAGCCCCATAGACACCAAGGCTCACTATTTTGAAGCCCCATAGCCCCCCAAGGCTCACTATTTGGCAGCCCCATAGCCCCCCCAGACTCACTATTTGGCAGCCTTATAGCCCCACAAAGGCTCACTATTTGGCAGCCCCATAGCCCTCCAAGGCTCACTATTTGGCAGCCCCATTGCCCCCCAAGGCTCACTATTTGGCAGCCCCATCGCCCCGCAAAGGCTCACTATTTGGCAGACCCATAGCCCCCCAAAAGGCTCACTATTTGGCAGCCCCATAGCTACCAAAGGCTCACTATTTGGCAGCCGCTTCGCCCCCCAAGGCTCACTATTTGTCAGCCACAACGCCCCCCCGAGCTCACTATTTGGCAGTCCCATAGCTCCCAAGGCTCACTATTTGGCAGCCTCATAGCCCCCCAAGGCTCACTATTTGGCAGCCCCATGGCCCCCATAGGCTCACTATTTGGCAGCCCCATAGCACCCCCAAGGCTCACTATTTGGCAGCCTTATAGCCCCCCAAGGCTCACTATTTGGCAGCCTCATAGCCCCCCAAGGCTCACTATTTGGCAGCCCCATGGCCCCCATAGGCTCACTATTTGGCAGCCCCATAGCACCCCCCAAGGCTCACTATTTGGCAGCCTTATAGCCCCCCAAGGCTCACTATTTGGCAGCCCCATAGCCCCCCAAGGCTCACTATTTGGCAGCCCCATCGCCAGCTAAGGCTCACTATTTGGGACCCCCATAGTCCTATTTAGATAACTATTTGGCAGCCCCATAGCTCCCTAAGGCTCACTATTTGGCAGCCGCTTCGCCCCCAAAGGTTCACCATTTGGCAGCCCCATAGCCCCCCAAGGCTCACTATTTGGCAGCCCCATCGCCCCTAAGGCTCACTATTTGGAAGCCCCATAGCCCCCCAAGGCTCACTATTTGGCAGTCCCATCGCCCTGCAAAGGCTCACTATTTGGCAGCCGCTTCGCACCCCAAGGCTCACTATTTGGCAGCCCCATAGCCCCCCAAGGCTCACTATTTGGCAGCCCCATAGACCCCAAGGCTCACTATTTGGCAGCCCCATAGCCCCCCAAGGCTCACTATTTGGCAGCCCCTTCGCCCGCATAGGCTCACTATTTGGCAGCCGCTTCGCCCCCCAAGGCTCACTATTTGGCAGCCCCATAGCCCCCCAAGGCTCACTATTTGGCAGCCCCATTGCCACCTAAGGCTCACTATTTGGCAGCTCCATAGCTTTCACAAGGCTCACTATTTGGCAGCCCCATAGCCCCTCAAAGCTCACTATTTGGCAGCCCTATAGCCCCCCAAGGCTCACTATTTGGCAGCCCCATAATCCCTAAAGGCTCAGTATTTGGCAGCCCCATAGCCCCTCAAGGCTCAGTATTTGGCAGCCGCATTGCCCCCCAAGGCACACTATTTGGCAGCCCCATTGCCCCCCTACGCACACTATTTGGCAGCCCCATAGCCCGCCAAGGCTCACTATTTGGCAGCCCCATAGCCCGCCAAGGGTCACTATTTGGCAGCCCCATAGCCCCCAAAGGCTCACTCTTTGGCAGCCCAATAGCCCCCAAAGGCTCACTCTTTGGCAGCCCCATAGACCCCTAGGCTCACTATTTGGCAGCCCATCGACCCACATAGGCTCAGTATTTAGCAGCCGCTTCGCCCCCCAAGGCTCACTATTTGGCAGCCCCATAGCTCCTCAAGTCTAACTATTTGGCAGCCGCATTGCCCCCGAAGGCACACTATTTGGCAGCCCCATTGCCCCCCAAGGCACACTATTTGGCAGCCCCATAGCCCCCTAAGGCTCACTATTTGGCAGCCCCATAGCCCCCAAAGGCTCACTCTTTGGCAGCCCCATAGACCCCAAGGCTCACTATTTGGCAGCCCCATAGCCCCCACAGGCTCACTATTTGGCAGCCTTGTAGCCCCCCAAGGCTCACTATTTGGCAGCCCCATCGCGCCACAAGGGTCACTATTTGGCAGCCTTATCGCCCCCTAAAAACTCACTATTTGGCAGCCCCATAGCCCCCGAAGACTAACTATTTGGCAGCCCCATAGCCCCCCAAGGCTCACTATTTGGCAGCCCCATCGCCCCGCAAAGGCTCACTATTTGGCAGCCGCTTCGCCCCCGAAAGGTTCACTATTTGGCAGCCCCGTCGCCCCCCTAGGCTCACTATTTGGCAGCCGTGTAGCTCCCCAAGGCTCACTATTTTGCAGCCCCATAGCCCCCCCAAGGCTCACTATTTGGCAGCCCCATCGCTCCCCAAGTCTCAGTATTTGGCAGCCCCATCGCCCCCCCAAAGGCTCACTATTTGGCAGCCCCTTCGCCCACCAAGGCTCACTATTTGGCAGCCCCATCGCCCCGCAAAGGCTCACTATTTGGCAGCCCCATAGCCCCCTAAGGCTCACTATTTGGCAGCCCCATAGCCCCCCAAGGCTCTCTATTTGGCAGCCCCATCGCCACCTAAGGCTCAGTATTTGGCAGCCCCATAGTCCCCTTTAGCTCACTATTTGGCAGCCCCATAGCCCCTCAAGGCTCACTATTTGGCAGCCCCATAGTTCCCCAAAGGCTCACTATTTGGCAGCCCTATAGCCCCCCAAAGATCACTATTTGGCAGCCACAAAGCCCCCCAAGGCTCACTATTTGGCAGCCCCATAGCTCCCAAGGCTCACTATTTGGCAGCCGCATTTCCCCCCAAGGCTCACTATTTGGTAGCCCCATCGCCCCCTAAGGTTCACTATTTGGCAGCCCCATCGCCCTGCAAAGGCTCACTATTTGGCAGCCCTATAGCCCCCCAAGGCTCACTATTTGGCAGCCACAACGCCCCGCAAAGGCTCACTATTTGGCAGCCCCGTAGCCCCTCAAAGGATCACTATTTGGCAGCCCCATAGCCCTCCAAGGCACACTATTTGGCAGCACCATAGACCCCCAAGGCTCACTGTTTGTCAGCCCCATAGCCCCCCAAGGCTCACTATTTGGCAGCCCCATCGCCCCCAAAAGGCTCACTATTTGGCAGCCCCATAGCCCCCAAAGGCTCACTATTTGGCAGCCGCTTCGGCCCCTAAGGTTCACTATTTAGCAGCCCCATAGCCCCCCAAGGCTCACTATTTGCAGCCCCATAGCCCCCCAAGGCTCACTATTTGGCAGCCCCATAGCCCCCCAAGGCTCCGTATTTGGCAGCCCCATAGCCTCCCTAGGCTCACTATTTGGCAGCTCCATAACCCCCGAAGGCTCACTATTTGGCAGCCCCGTAGCCCCCCTAAGGCCTTCTGTTTGGCAGCCCCATCGCCCCTCAAAGGCTCGCTATTTGGCAGCCCCATAGCCCCCCAAGGCTCAGTATTTGGCAGCCGCTTCGCCCCCGTAGGCTCACTATTTGGCAGCCCCTTCGCCCCCTAAAGGCTCACTATTTGGCAGCCGCATAGCCCCCCAAGGCTCACTATTTGGCAGC
Source organism: Streptopelia decaocto (assembly GCF_964273445.1). NCBI lineage: Eukaryota > Metazoa > Chordata > Aves > Columbiformes > Columbidae > Streptopelia > Streptopelia decaocto. The sequence goes on along the minus strand of NW_028115333.1, from coordinate 637 downwards.
CGCTTTGCCCCCCAGGCTTCACTATTTGGCAGCCCCATAGCCCCCCAAGGCTAACTATTTAGCAGCCCCATAGCCACCCAAGGCTCAGTATTTGGCAGCCCATAGCCTCCCAAGGCTCACTATTTGGCAGTCTTATAGCCCCCCTAAGGCTCACTATTTGGCAGCCCCATAGCCCCCCAAGGCTCACTATTTGGCAGCACCATCGCCCCGCAAAGGCACACTATTTGGCAGCCTCATAGCCCCCCAAGGCTCACTATTTGGCAGCCGCTTCGCCCCCCAAGGCTCACTATTTGGCAGCCCCATAGCCATCCCAAGGCTCACTAGTTGGCAGCCCCATCGCCCCCCAAGGCTCAATATTTGGCAGCCCCATCGCCCACCATGAAAGGCTCACTATTTGGCAGCCCCATAGCCCCCCAAGGCTCAGTATTTGGTAGTTGCATAGCCCCCCAAGGCTCACTATTTGGCAGCCCCATCGCCACCTAGGTTCACTATTTGGCAGCCGCTTAGCCCCCCAAGGCACACTATTTGGCAGCCGCATAGCCCCCCAAGGCTCACTATCTGGCAGCCCCATAGCCCCCCAAGGCTCACTATTTGGCAGCCCCATCACCCGCAAAGGCTCACTATTTGGCAGCCCCAT
>NW_028115334.1:0-26621 GCF_964273445.1 Streptopelia decaocto | reverse complement strand
TTGTTGAAATTCTCTTGAAGCTTTTAAAATTCTCTCTAGAATTTTCAAAATCCATGTCCACATGTTTACAATTTCACGTCAAAAAATGGCTAAAATTCCAGTTGAAATTTTTTCAAAGTCCCTTAAAAATTTTCCAATTTTTGTCCCAATTCTTCCCATTCCCATTGAAACTTTTCAAATCCCTCTCAAAATGGTTGAAATTCTCTTGAAGCTTTTAAAATTCTCTCTAGAATTTTCAAAATCCATGTCCACATGTTTACAATTTCACGTCAAAAAATGGCTAAAATTCCAGTTGAAATTTTTTCAAAGTCCCTTAAAAATTTTCCAATTTTTGTCCCAATTCTTCCCATTCCCATTGAAACTTTTCAAATCCCTCTCAAAATTGTTGAAATTCTCTTGAAGCTTTTAAAATTCTCTCTAGAATTTTCAAAATCCATGTCCACATGTTTACAATTTCACGTCAAAAAATGGCTAAAATTCCAGTTGAAATTTTTTCAAAGTCCCTGAAAAATTTTCCAGTTTTTGTCCCAATTCTTCCCATTCCCATTGAAACTTTTCAAATCCCTCTCAAAATTGTTGAAATTCTCTTGAAGCTTTTAAAATTCTCTCTAGAATTTTCAAAATCCATGTCCACATGTTTACAATTTCACGTCAAAAAATGGCTAAAATTCCAGTTGAAATTTTTTCAAAGTCCCTTAAAAATTTTCCAAGTTTTGTCCCAATTCTTCCCATTCCCATTGAAACTTTTCAAATCCCTCTCAAAATTGTTGAAATTCTCTTGAAGCTTTTAAAATTCTCTCTAGAATTTTCAAAATCCATGTCCACATGTTTACAATTTCACGTCAAAAAATGGCTAAAATTCCAGTTGAAATTTTTTCAAAGTCCCTTAAAAATTTTCCAATTTTTGTCCCAATTCTTCCCATTCCCATTGAAACTTTTCAAATCCCTCTCAAAATTGTTGAAATTCTGTTGAAGCTTTTAAAATTCTCTCTAGAATTTTCAAAATCCATGTCCACATGTTTACAATTTCACGTCAAAAAATGGCTAAAATTCCAGTTGAAATTTTTCCAAAGTCCCTTCAAAATTTTCCAATTTTTGTCCCAATTCTTCCCATTCCCATTGAAACTTTTCAAATCCCTCTCAAAATTGTTGAAATTCTCTTGAAGCTTTTAAAATTCTCTCTAGAATTTTCAAAATCCATGTCCACATGTTTACAATTTCACGTCAAAAAATGGCTGAAATTCCAGTTGAAATGTTTTCAAAGTCCCTTCAAAATTTTCCAATTTTTGTCCCAATTCTTCCCATTCCCATTGAAACTTTTCAAATCCCTCTCAAAATTGTTGAAATTCTCTTGAAGCTTTTAAAATTCTCTCTAGAATTTTCAAAATCCATGTCCACATGTTTACAATTTCACGTCAAAAAATGGCTAAAATTCCAGTTGAAATTTTTTCAAAGTCCCTGAAAAATTTTCCATTTTTTCTCTCAATTCTTCCCATTCCCATTGAAACTTTTCAAATCCCTCTCAAAATTGTTGAAATTCTGTTGAAGCTTTTAAAATTCTCTCTAGAATTTTCAAAATCCATGTCCACATGTTTACAATTTCACGTCAAAAAATGGCTAAAATTCCAGTTGAAATTTTTTCAAAGTCCCTTAAAAATTTTCCAATTTTTGTCCCAATTCTTCCCATTCCCATTGCAACTTTTCAAATCCCTCTCAAAATTGTTGAAATTCTCTTGAAGCTTTTAAAATTCTCTCTAGAATTTTCAAAATCCATGTCCACATGTTTACAATTTCACGTCAAAAAATGGCTAAAATTCCAGTTGAAATTTTTTCAAAGTCCCTTCAAAATTTTCCAAGTTTTGTCCCAATTCTTCCCATTCCCATTGAAACTTTTCAAATCCCTCTCAAAATTGTTGAAATTCTCTTGAAGCTTTTAAAATTCTCTCTAGAATTTTCAAAATCCATGTCCACATGTTTACAATTTCACGTCAAAAAATGGCTAAAATTCCAGTTGAAATGTTTTCAAAGTCCCTTAAAGATTTTCCAATTTTTGTCCCAATTCTTCCCATTCCCATTGAAACTTTTCAAATCCCTCTCAAAATTGTTGAAATTCTCTTGAAGCTTTTAAAATTCTCTCTAGAATTTTCAAAATCCATGTCCACATGTTTACAATTTCACGTCAAAAAATGGCTAAAATTCCAGTTGAAATTTTTTCAAAGTCCCTTCAAAATTTTCCAAGTTTTGTCCCAATTCTTCCCATTCCCATTGAAACTTTTCAAATCCCTCTCAAAATTGTTGAAATTCTCTTGAAGCTTTTAAAATTCTCTCTAGAATTTTCAAAATCCATGTCCACATGTTTACAATTTCACGTCAAAAAATGGCTAAAATTCCAGTTGAAATTTTTTCAAAGTCCCTTAAAAATGTTCCAATTTTGTCCCAATTCTTCCCATTCCCATTGAAACTTTTCAAATCCCTCTCAAAATTGTTGAAATTCTCTTGAAGCTTTTAAAATTCTCTCTAGAATTTTCAAAATCCATGTCCACATGTTTACAATTTCACGTCAAAAAATGGCTAAAATTCCAGTTGAAATTTTTTCAAAGTCCCTGAAAAATTTTCCAATTTTTGTCCCAATTCTTCCCATTCCCATTGAAACTTTTCAAATCCCTCTCAAAATTGTTGAAATTCTCTTGAAGCTTTTAAAATTCTCTCTAGAATTTTCAAAATCCATGTCCACATGTTTACAATTTCACGTCAAAAAATGGCTAAAATTCCAGTTGAAATTTTTTCAAAGTCCCTGAAAAATTTTCCAATTTTTGTCCCAATTCTTCCCATTCCCATTGAAACTTTTCAAATCCCTCTCAAAATTCTTGAAATTCTCTTGAAGCTTTTAAAATTCTCTCTAGAATTTTCAAAATCCATGTCCACATGTTTACAATTTCACGTCAAAAAATGGCTAAAATTCCAGTTGAAATTTTTTCAAAGTCCCTGAAAATTTTCCAAGTTTTGTCCCAATTCTTCCCATTCCCATTGAAACTTTTCAAATCCCTCTCAAAATTGTTGAAATTCTCTTGAAGCTTTTCAAATTCTCTCTAGAATTTTCAAAATCCATGTCCACATGTTTACAATTTCATGTCAAAAAATGGCTAAAATTCCAGTTGAAATTTTTTTAAAGTTCCTTAAAAATTTTCCAATTTTTGTCCCAATTCTTCCCATTCCCATTGAAACTTTTCAAATCCCTCTCAAAATTGTTGAAATTCTCTTGAAGCTTTTAAAATTCTCTCTAGAATTTTCAAAATCCATGTCCACATGTTTACAATTTCACGTCAAAAAATGGCTAAAATTCCAGTTGAAATTTTTTCAAAGTCCCTTCAAAATTTTCCAAGTTTTGTCCCAATTCTTCCCATTCCCATTGAAACTTTTCAAATCCCTCTCAAAATTGTTGAAATTCTCTTGAAGCTTTTAAAATTCTCTCTAGAATTTTCAAAATCCATGTCCACATGTTTACAATTTCACGTCAAAAAATGGCTAAAATTCCAGTTGAAATTTTTTCAAAGTCCCTGAAAAATTTTCCAATTTTTGTCCCAATTCTTCCCATTCCCATTGAAACTTTTCAAATCCCTCTCAAAATTGTTGAAATTCTGTTGAAGCTTTTAAAATTCTCTCTAGAATTTTCAAAATCCATGTCCACATGTTTACAATTTCACGTCAAAAAATGGCTAAAATTCCAGTTGAAATTTTTTCAAAGTCCCTGAAAAATTTTCCAATTTTTGTCCCAATTCTTCCCATTCCCATTGAAACTTTTCAAATCCCTCTCAAAATTGTTGAAATTCTCTTGAAGCTTTTAAAATTCTCTCTAGAATTTTCAAAATCCATGTCCACATGTTTACAATTTCACGTCAAAAAATGGCTAAAATTCCAGTTGAAATTTTTTCAAAGTCCCTTCAAAATTTTCCAAGTTTTGTCCCAATTCTTCCCATTCCCATTGAAACTTTTCAAATCCCTCTCAAAATTGTTGAAATTCTCTTGAAGCTTTTAAAATTCTCTCTAGAATTTTCAAAATCCATGTCCACATGTTTACAATTTCACGTCAAAAAATGGCTAAAATTCCAGTGGAAATTTTTTCAAAGTCCCTTAAAAATTTTCCAATTTTTGTCCCAATTCTTCCCATTCCCATTGAAACTTTTCAAATCCCTCTCAAAATTGTTGAAATTCTCTTGAAGCTTTTAAAATTCTCTCTAGAATTTTCAAAATCCATGTCCACATGTTTACAATTTCACGTCAAAAAATGGCTAAAATTCCAGTTGAAATTTTTTCAAAGTCCCTGAAAAATTTTCCAATTTTTGTCCCAATTCTTCCCATTCCCTTGAAACTTTTCAAATCCCTCTCAAAATTGTTGAAATTCTCTTGAAGCTTTTAAAATTCTCTCTAGAATTTTCAAAATCCATGTCCACATGTTTACAATTTCACGTCAAAAAATGGCTAAAATTCCAGTCGAAATTTTTTCAAAGTCCCTTCAAAATTTTCCAAGTTTTGTCCCAATTCTTCCCATTCCCATTGAAACTTTTCAAATCCCTCTCAAAATTGTTGAAATTCTCTTGAAGCTTTTAAAATTCTCTCTAGAATTTTCAAAATCCATGTCCACATGTTTACAATTTCACGTAAAAAATGGCTAAAATTCCAGTTGAAATTTTTTCAAAGTCCCTTCAAAATTTTCCAAGTTTTGTCCCAATTCTTCCCATTCCCATTGAAACTTTTCAAATCCCTCTCAAAATTGTTGAAATTCTCTTGAAGCTTTTAAAATTTTCTCCAGAATTTTCAAAATCCATGTCCACATGTTTACAATTTCACGTCAAAAAATGGCTAAAATTCCAGTTGAAATTTTTTCAAAGTCCCTTAAAAATTTTCCAATTTTTGTCCCAATTCTTCCCATTCCCATTGAAACTTTTCAAATCCCTCTCAAAATTGTTGAAATTCTCTTGAAGCTTTTAAAATTCTCTCTAGAATTTTCAAAATCCATGTCCACATGTTTACAATTTCACGTCAAAAAATGGCTAAAATTCCAGTTGAAATTTTTTCAAAGTCCCTGAAAAATTTTCCAATTTTTGTCCCAATTCTTCCCATTCCCATTGAAACTTTTCAAATCCCTCTCAAAATTGTTGAAATTCTCTTGAAGCTTTTAAAATTCTCTCTAGAATTTTCAAAATCCATGTCCACATGTTTACAATTTCACGTCAAAAAATGGCTAAAATTCCAGTTGAAATTTTTTCAAAGTCCCTTAAAGATTTTCCAATTTTTGTCCCAATTCTTCCCATTCCCATTGAAACTTTTCAAATCCCTCTCAAAATTGTTGAAATTCTCTTGAAGCTTTTAAAATTCTCTCTAGAATTTTCAAAATCCATGGCCACATGTTTACAATTTCACGTCAAAAAATGGCTAAAATTCCAGTTGAAATTTTTTCAAAGTCCCTTAAAAATTTTCCAATTTTTGTCCCAATTCTTCCCATTCCCATTGAAACTTTTCAAATCCCTCTCAAAATTGTTGAAATTCTCTTGAAGCTTTTAAAATTCTCTCTAGAATTTTCAAAATCCATGTCCACATGTTTACAATTTCACGTCAAAAATGGCTAAAATTCCAGTTGAAATTTTTTCAAAGTCCCTGAAAAATTTTCCAAGTTTTGTCCCAATTCTTCCCATTCCCATTGAAACTTTTCAAATCCCTCTCAAAATTGTTGAAATTCTCTTGAAGCTTTTAAAATTCTCTCTAGAATTTTCAAAATCCATGTCCACATGTTTACAATTTCACGTCAAAAAATGGCTAAAATTCCAGTTGAAATGTTTTCAAAGTCCCTGAAAGATTTTCCAATTTTTGTCCCAATTCTTCCCATTCCCATTGAAACTTTTCAAATCCCTCTCAAAATTGTTGAAATTCTCTTGAAGCTTTTAAAATTCTCTCTAGAATTTTCAAAATCCATGTCCACATGTTTACAATTTCACGTCAAAAAATGGCTAAAATTCCAGTTGAAATTTTTTCAAAGTCCCTGAAAAATTTTCCAATTTTTGTCCCAATTCTTCCCATTCCCATTGAAACTTTTCAAATCCCTCTCAAAATTGTTGAAATTCTCTTGAAGCTTTTAAAATTCTCTCTAGAATTTTCAAAATCCATGTCCACATGTTTACAATTTCACGTCAAAAAATGGCTAAAATTCCAGTTGAAATTTTTCCAAAGTCCCTTCAAAATTTTCCAATTTTTGTCCCAATTCTTCCCATTCCCATTGAAACTTTTCAAATCCCTCTCAAAATTGTTGAAATTCTCTTGAAGCTTTTAAAATTCTCTCTAGAATTTTCAAAATCCATGTCCACATGTTTACAATTTCACGTCAAAAAATGGCTAAAATTCCAGTTGAAATGTTTTCAAAGTCCCTTAAAGATTTTCCAATTTTTGTCCCAATTCTTCCCATTCCCATTGAAACTTTTCAAATCCCTCTCAAAATTGTTGAAATTCTCTTGAAGCTTTTAAAATTCTCTCTAGAATTTTCAAAATCCATGTCCACATGTTTACAATTTCACGTCAAAAAATGGCTAAAATTCCAGTTGAAATTTTTTCAAAGTCCCTGAAAAATTTTCCAATTTTCGTCCCAATTCTTCCCATTCCCATTGAAACTTTTCAAATCCCTCTCAAAATTGTTGAAATTCTCTTGAAGCTTTTAAAATTCTCTCTAGAATTTTCAAAATCCATGTCCACATGTTTACAATTTCACATCAAAAAATGGCTAAAATTCCAGTTGAAATGTTTTCAAAGTCCCTTAAAGATTTTCCAATTTTGTCCCAATTCTTCCCATTCCCATTGAAACTTTTCAAATCCCTCTCAAAATTGTTGAAATTCTCTTGAAGCTTTTAAAATTCTCTCTAGAATTTTCAAAATCCATGTCCACATGTTTACAATTTCACATCAAAAAATGGCTAAAATTCCAGTTGAAATTTTTTCAAAGTCCCTGAAAAATTTTCCAAGTTTTGTCCCAATTCTTCCCATTCCCATTGAAACTTTTCAAATCCCTCTCAAAATTGTTGAAATTCTCTTGAAGCTTTTAAAATTCTCTCTAGAATTTTCAAAATCCATGTCCACATGTTTACAATTTCACGTCAAAAAATGGCTAAAATTCCAGTTGAAATGTTTTCAAAGTCCCTTAAAGATTTTCCAAGTTTTGTCCCAATTCTTCCCATTCCCATTGAAACTTTTCAAATCCCTCTCAAAATTGTTGAAATTCTCTTGAAGCTTTTAAAATTCTCTCTAGAATTTTCAAAATCCATGTCCACATGTTTACAATTTCACGTCAAAAAATGGCTAAAATTCCAGTTGAAATTTTTTCAAAGTCCCTTAAAAATTTTCCAATTTTTCTCCCAATTCTTCCCATTCCCATTGAAACTTTTCAAATCCCTCTCAAAATTGTTGAAATTCTCTTGAAGCTTTTAAAATTCTCTCTAGAATTTTCAAAATCCATGTCCACATGTTTACAATTTCACGTCAAAAAATGGCTAAAATTCCAGTTGAAATTTTTTCAAAGTCCCTTCAAAATTTTCCAATTTTTGTCCCAATTCTTCCATTCCCATTGAAACTTTTCAAATCCCTCTCAAAATTGTTGAAATTCTCTTGAAGCTTTTAAAATTCTCTCTAGAATTTTCAAAATCCATGTCCACATGTTTACAATTTCACGTCAAAAAATGGCTAAAATTCCAGTTGAAATTTTTTCAAAGTCCCTTAAAAATTTTCCAATTTTTGTCCCAATTCTTCCCATTCCCATTGAAACTTTTCAAATCCCTCTCAAAATTGTTGAAATTCTCTTGAAGCTTTTAAAATTCTCTCTAGAATTTTCAAAATCCATGTCCACATGTTTACAATTTCACGTCAAAAAATGGCTAAAATTCCAGTTGAAATTTTTTCAAAGTCCCTTAAAAATTTTCCAATTTTTGTCCAATTCTTCCCATTCCCTTGAAACTTTTCAAATCCCTCTCAAAATGGTTGAAATTCTCTTGAAGCTTTTAAAATTCTCTCTAGAATTTTCAAAATCCATGTCCACATGTTTACAATTTCACGTCAAAAAATGGCTAAAATTCCAGTTGAAATTTTTTCAAAGTCCCTGAAAAATTTTCCAATTTTCGTCCCAATTCTTCCCATTCCCATTGAAACTTTTCAAATCCCTCTCAAAATTGTTGAAATTCTCTTGAAGCTTTTAAAATTCTCTCTAGAATTTTCAAAATCCATGTCCACATGTTTACAATTTCACGTCAAAAAATGGCTAAAATTCCAGCTGAAATTTTTTCAAAGTCCCTGAAAAATTTTCCAATTTTCGTCCCAATTCTTCCCATTCCCATTGAAACTTTTCAAATCCCTCTCAAAATTGTTGAAATTCTCTTGAAGCTTTTCAAATTCTCTCTAGAATTTTCAAAATCCATGTCCACATGTTTACAATTTCACGTCAAAAAATGGCTAAAATTCCAGTTGAAATTTTTTCAAAGTCCCTTCAAAATTTTCCAATTTTTGTCCCAATTCTTCCCATTCCCATTGAAACTTTTCAAATCCCTCTCAAAATTGTTGAAATTCTCTTGAAGCTTTTAAAATTCTCTCTAGAATTTTCAAAATCCATGTCCACATGTTTACAATTTCACGTCAAAAAATGGCTGAAATTCCAGTTGAAATTTTTTCAAAGTCCCTTCAAAATTTTCCAATTTTTGTCCCAATTCTTCCCATTCCCATTGAAACTTTTCAAATCCCTCTCAAAATTGTTGAAATTCTCTTGAAGCTTTTAAAATTCTCTCTAGAATTTTCAAAATCCATGTCCACATGTTTACAATTTCACGTCAAAAAATGGCTAAAATTCCAGTTGAAATGTTTTCAAAGTCCCTTAAAGATTTTCCAATTTTTGTCCCAATTCTTCCCATTCCCATTGAAACTTTTCAAATCCCTCTCAAAATTGTTGAAATTCTCTTGAAGCTTTTAAAATTCTCTCTAGAATTTTCAAAATCCATGTCCACATGTTTACAATTTCACGTCAAAAAATGGCTAAAATTCCAGTTGAAATTTTTTCAAAGTCCCTGAAAAATTTTCCAATTTTTGTCCCAATTCTTCCCATTCCCATTGAAACTTTTCAAATCCCTCTCAAAATTGTTGAAATTCTCTTGAAGCTTTTCAAATTCTCTCTAGAATTTTCAAAATCCATGTCCACATGTTTACAATTTCACGTCAAAAAATGGCTAAAATTCCAGTTGAAATTTTTTCAAAGTCCCTGAAAAATTTTCCAATTTTTTGTCCCAATTCTTCCCATTCCCATTGAAACTTTTCAAATCCCTCTCAAAATGGTTGAAATTCTCTTGAAGCTTTTAAAATTCTCTCTAGAATTTTCAAAATCCATGTCCACATGTTTACAATTTCACGTCAAAAAATGGCTAAAATTCCAGTTGAAATTTTTTCAAAGTCCCTGAAAAATTTTCCAATTTTTGTCCCAATTCTTCCCATTCCCATTGAAACTTTTCAAATCCCTCTCAAAATTGTTGAAATTCTGTTGAAGCTTTTAAAATTCTCTCTAGAATTTTCAAAATCCATGTCCACATGTTTACAATTTCACGTCAAAAAATGGCTAAAATTCCAGCTGAAATTTTTTCAAAGTCCCTGAAAAATTTTCCAGAAAAATTTTCCAATTTTTGTCCAATTCTTCCCATTCCCATTGAAACTTTTCAAATCCCTCTCAAAACTGTTGAAATTCTCTTGAAGCTTTTAAAATTCTCTCTAGAATTTTCAAAATCCATGTCCACATGTTTACAATTTCACGTCAAAAAATGGCTAAAATTCCAGTTGAAATTTTTCAAAGTCCTGAAAAATGTTCCAATTTTTGTCCCAATTCTTCCCATTCCCATTGAAACTTTTCAAATCCCTCTCAAAATTGTTGAAATTCTCTTGAAGCTTTTAAAATTCTCTCTAGAATTTTCAAAAATCCATGTCCACATGTTTACAATTTCACGTCAAAAAATGGCTAAAATTCCAGTTGAAATTTTTTCAAAGTTCCTAAAAATGTTCCAATTTTTGTCCCAATTCTTCCCATTCCCATTGAAACTTTTCAAATCCCTCTCAAAATTGTTGAAATTCTCTTGAAGCTTTTAAAATTCTCTCTAGAATTTTCAAAATCCATGTCCACATGTTTACAATTTCACGTCAAAAAATGGCTAAAATTCCAGTTGAAATTTTTTCAAAGTCCTGAAAATTTTCCAATTTTTGTCCCAATTCTTCCCATTCCCATTGAAACTTTTCAAATCCCTCTCAAAATTGTTGAAATTCTCTTGAAGCTTTTAAAATTCTCTCTAGAATTTTCAAAATCCATGTCCACATGTTTACAATTTCACATAAAAAATGGCTAAATTCCAGTTGAAATTTTTCCAAAGTCCCTTAAAAATGTTCCAATTTTTGTCCCAATTCTTCCCATTCCCATTGAAACTTTTCAAATCCCTCTCAAAATTGTTGAAATTCTCTTGAAGCTTTTAAAATTCTCTCTAGAATTTTCAAAATCCATGTCCACATGTTTACAATTTCACGTCAAAAATGGCTAAAATTCCAGTTGAAATTTTTTCAAAGTCCCTTCAAAATTTTCCAAGTTTTGTCCCAATTCTTCCCATTCCCATTGAAACTTTTCAAATCCCTCTCAAAATTGTTGAAATTCTCTTGAAGCTTTTAAAATTCTCTCTAGAATTTTCAAAATCCATGTCCACATGTTACAATTTCACGTCAAAAAATGGCTAAAATTCCAGTTGAAATTTTTTCAAAGTCCTGAAAAATTTTCCAATTTTTGTCCCAATTCTTCCCATTCCCATTGAAACTTTTCAAATCCCTCTCAAAATTGTTGAAATTCTCTTGAAGCTTTTAAAATTCTCTCTAGAATTTTCAAAATCCATGTCCACATGTTTACAATTTCACGTCAAAAAATGGCTAAAATTCCAGTTGAAATTTTTTCAAAGTCCCTTAAAAATGTTCCAATTTTTGTCCCAATTCTTCCCATTCCCATTGAAACTTTTCAAATCCCTCTCAAAATTGTTGAAATTCTCTTGAAGCTTTTAAAATTCTCTCTAGAATTTTCAAAATCCATGTCCACATGTTTACAATTTCACGTCAAAAAATGGCTAAAATTCCAGTTGAAATTTTTTCAAAGTCCCTGAAAAATTTTCCAATTTTTGTCCCAATTCTTCCCATTCCCATTGAAACTTTTCAAATCCCTCTCAAAACTGTTGAAATTCTCTTGAAGCTTTTAAAATTCTCTCTAGAATTTTCAAAATCCATGTCCACATGTTTACAATTTCACGTCAAAAAATGGCTAAAATTCCAGTTGAAATTTTTCCAAAGTCCCTTCAAAATTTTCCAATTTTTGTCCCAATTCTTCCCATTCCCATTGAAACTTTTCAAATCCCTCTCAAAATTGTTGAAATTCTCTTGAAGCTTTTAAAATTCTCTCTAGAATTTTCAAAATCCATGTCCACATGTTTACAATTTCACGTCAAAAAATGGCTAAAATTCAGTTGAAATTTTTCAAAGTCCCTTAAAGATTTTCCAATTTTTGTCCCAATTCTTCCCATTCCCATTGAAACTTTTCAAATCCCTCTCAAAATTGTTGAAATTCTCTTGAAGCTTTTAAAATTCTCTCTAGAATTTTCAAAATCCATGTCCACATGTTTACAATTTCACATCAAAAAATGGCTAAAATTCCAGTTGAAATTTTTTCAAGTCCCTTAAAAATGTTCCAATTTTTGTCCCAATTCTTCCCATTCCCATTGAAACTTTTCAAATCCCTCTCAAAATTGTTGAAATTCTCTTGAAGCTTTTAAAATTCTCTCTAGAATTTTCAAAATCATGTCCACATGTTTACAATTTCACGTCAAAAAATGGCTAAAATTCCAGTTGAAATTTTTTCAAAGTTCCTTTAAAATTTTTCCAATTTTTGTCCCAATTCTTCCCATTCCCATTGAAACTTTTCAAATCCCTCTCAAAATTGTTGAAATTCTCTTGAAGCTTTTAAAATTCTCTCTAGAATTTTCAAATCCATGTCCACCTGTTTACAATTTCACGTCAAAAAATTGGCTAAAATTCCAGTTGAAATTTTTTCAAAGTCCCTGAAAAATTTTCCAATTTTTGTCCCAATTCTTCCCATTCCCATTGAAACTTTTCAAATCCCTCTCAAAATTGTTGAAATTCTCTTGAAGCTTTTAAAATTCTCTCTAGAATTTTCAAAATCCATGTCCACATGTTTACAATTTCACGTCAAAAAATGGCTAAAATTCCAGTTGAAATTTTTTCAAAGTCCCTGAAAAATTTTCCAAGTTTTGTCCCAATTCTTCCCATTCCCCTTGAAACTTTTCAAATCCCTCTCAAAATTGTTGAAATTCTCTTGAAGCTTTTCAAATTCTCTCTAGAATTTTCAAAATCCATGTCCACATGTTTACAATTTCACGTCAAAAAATGGCTAAAATTCCAGTTGAAATTTTTTCAAAGTCCCTGAAAAATTTCCAATTTTTGTCCCAATTCTTCCCATTCCCATTGAAACTTTTCAATCCCTCTCAAAATTGTTGAAATTCTCTTGAAGCTTTTAAAATTCTCTCTAGAATTTTCAAAATCCATGTCCACATGTTTACAATTTCACGTCAAAAAATGGCTAAAATTCCAGTTGAAATGTTTCAAAGTCCCTTAAAGATTTTCCAATTTTTGTCCCAATTCTTCCCATTCCCATTGAAACTTTTCAAATCCCTCTCAAAATTGTTGAAATTCTCTTGAAGCTTTTAAAATTCTCTCTAGAATTTTCAAAATCCATGTCCACATGTTTACAATTCACGTCAAAAAATGGCTAAAATTCCAGTTGAAATGTTTTCAAAGTCCCTGAAAAATTTTCCAATTTTTGTCCCAATTCTTCCCATTCCCATTGCAACTTTTCAAATCCCTCTCAAAATTGTTGAAATTCTCTTGAAGGCTTTTTAAAATTCTCTCTAGAATTTTCAAAATCCATGTCCACATGTTTACAATTTCACGTCAAAAAATGGCTAAAATTCCAGTTGAAATGTTTTCAAAGTCCCTGAAAAAATTTTCCAATTTTTGTCCCAATTCTTCCCATTCCCATTGAAACTTTTCAAATCCCTCTCAAAATTGTTGAAATTCTCTTGAAGCTTTTCAAATTCTCTCTAGAATTTTCAAAATCCATGTCCACATGTTTACAATTTCACGTCAAAAAATGGCTAAAATTCCAGTTGAAATTTTTTCAAAGTCCCTTCAAAATTTTCCAAGTTTTGTCCCAATTCTTCCCATTCCCATTGAAACTTTTCAAATCCCTCTCAAAATTGTTGAAATTCTCTTGAAGCTTTTCAAATTCTCTCTAGAATTTTCAAAATCCATGTCCACATGTTTACAATTTCACGTCAAAAAATGGCTAAAATTCCAGTTGAAATTTTTTCAAAGTCCCTGAAAAATTTTCCAATTTTTGTCCCAATTCTTCCCATTCCCATTGAAACTTTTCAAATCCCTCTCAAAATTGTTGAAATTCTCTTGAAGCTTTTCAAATTCTCTCTAGAATTTTCAAAATCCATGTCCACATGTTTACAATTTCACGTCAAAAAATGGCTAAAATTCCAGTTGAAATGTTTTCAAAGTCCCTTCAAAATTTTCCAAGTTTTGTCCCAATTCTTCCCATTCCCATTGAAACTTTTCAAATCCCTCTCAAAATTGTTGAAATTCTCTTGAAGCTTTTAAAATTCTCTCTAGAATTTTCAAAATCCATGTCCACATGTTTACAATTTCACGTCAAAAAATGGCTAAAATTCCAGTTGAAATGTTTTCAAAGTCCCTGAAAAATTTTCCAATTTTTGTCCCAATTCTTCCCATTCCCATTGCAACTTTTCCAAATCCCTCTCAAAATTGTTGAAATTCTCTTGAAGCTTTTAAAATTCTCTCTAGAATTTCAAAATCCATGTCCACATGTTTACAATTTCACGTCAAAAAATGGCTAAATTCCAGTTGAAATGTTTTCAAAGTCCCTGAAAAATTTTCCAATTTTTGTCCCAATTCTTCCATTCCCATTGAAACTTTTCAAATCCCTCTCAAAATTGTTGAAATTCTCTTGAAGCTTTTCAAATTCTCTCTAGAATTTTCAAAATCCATGTCCACATATGTACAATTTCACATAAAAAAATGGCTAAAATTCCAGTTGAAATGTTTTCAAAGTCCCTTAAAGATTTTCCAATTTTTGTCCCAATTCTTCCCATTCCCATTGAAACTTTTCAAATCCCTCTCAAAATTGTTGAAATTCTCTTGAAGCTTTTAAAATTCTCTCTAGAATTTTCAAAATCCATGTCCACATGTTTACAATTTCACATCAAAAAATGGCTAAAATTCCAGTTGAAATTTTTTCAAAGTCCCTTAAAAATGTTCCAATTTTTGTCCCAATTCTTCCCATTCCCATTGAAACTTTTCAAATCCCTCTCAAAATTGTTGAAATTCTCTTGAAGCTTTTCAAATTCTCTCTAGAATTTTCAAAATCCATGTCCACATGTTTACAATTTCACGTCAAAAAATGGCTAAAATTCCAGTTGAAATTTTTTCAAAGTCCCTTAAAATTTTCCAATTTTTGTCCCAATTCTTCCCATTCCATTGAAACTTTTCAAATCCCTCTCAAAATTGTTGAAATTCTCTTGAAGCTTTTAAAATTCTCTCTAGAATTTTCAAAATCCTTGTCCACATGTTTACAATTTCACGTCAAAAAATGGCTAAAATTCGAGTTGAAATGTTTTCAAAGTCCCTTAAAGATTTTCCAATTTTTGTCCCAATTCTTCCCATTCCCATTGAAACTTTTCAAATCCCTCTCAAAATTGTTGAAATTCTCTTGAAGCTTTTAAAATTCTCTCTAGAATTTTCAAAATCCATGTCCACATGTTTACAATTTCACGTCAAAAAATGGCTAAAATTCCAGTTGAAATTTTTTCAAAGTCCCTGAAAAATTTTCCAATTTTTGTCCCCAATTCTTCCCATTCCCATTGAAACTTTTCAAATCCCTCTCAAAATTGTTGAAATTCTCTTGAAGCTTTTAAAATTCTCTCTAGAATTTTCAAAATCCATGTCCACATGTTTACAATTTCACGTCAAAAAATGGCTAAAATTCCAGTTGAAATTTTTTCAAAGTCCCTGAAAAATTTTCCAATTTTTGTCCCAATTCTTCCCATTCCCATTGAAACTTTTCAAATCCCTCTCAAAATTGTTGAAATTCTCTTGAAGCTTTTAAAATTCTCTCTAGAATTTTCAAAATCCATGTCCACATGTTTACAATTTCACGTCAAAAAATGGCTAAAATTCCAGTTGAAATGTTTTCAAAGTCCCTTAAAGATTTTCCAATTTTTGTCCCAATTCTTCCCATTCCCATTGAAACTTTTCAAATCCCTCTCAAAATTGTTGAAATTCTCTTGAAGCTTTTCAAATTCTCTCTAGAATTTTCAAAATCCATGTCCACATGTTTACAATTTCACGTCAAAAAATGGCTAAAATTCCAGTTGAAATTTTTTCAAAGTCCCTGAAAAATTTTCCAATTTTTGTCCCAATTCTTCCCATTCCCATTGAAACTTTTCAAATCCCTCTCAAAATTGTTGAAATTCTCTTGAAGCTTTTAAAATTCTCTCTAGAATTTTCAAAATCCATGTCCACATGTTTACAATTTCACGTCAAAAAATGGCTAAAATTCCAGTTGAAATTTTTTCAAAGTCCCTGAAAAATTTTCCAAGTTTTGTCCCAATTCTTCCCATTCCCATTGAAACTTTTCAAATCCCTCTCAAAATTGTTGAAATTCTCTTGAAGCTTTTAAAATTCTCTCTAGAATTTTCAAAATCCATGTCCACATGTTTACAATTTCACGTCAAAAAATGGCTAAAATTCCAGTTGAAATTTTTTCAAAGTCCTGAAAAATTTTCCAATTTTTGTCCCAATTCTTCCCATTCCCATTGAAACTTTTCAAATCCCTCTCAAAATTGTTGAAATTCTCTTGAAGCTTTTAAAATTCTCTCTAGAATTTTCAAAATCCATGTCCACATGTTTACAATTTCACGTCAAAAAATGGCTAAAATTCCAGTTGAAATTTTTCAAAGTCCCTGAAAATTTTCCAATTTTTGTCCCAATTCTTCCCATTCCCATTGAAACTTTTCAAATCCCTCTCAAAATTCTTGAAATTCTCTTGAAGCTTTTCAAATTCTCTCTAGAATTTTCAAAATCCATGTCCACATGTTTACAATTTCACGTCAAAAATGGCTAAAATTCCAGTTGAAATTTTTCAAAGTCCCTGAAAAATTTTCCAATTTTTGTCCCAATTCTTCCCATTCCCCTTGAAACTTTTCAAATCCCTCTCAAAATTGTTGAAATTCTCTTGAAGCTTTTAAAATTCTCTCTAGAATTTTCAAAATCCATGTCCACATGTTTACAATTTCACGTCAAAAAATGGCTAAAATTCCAGTTGAAATGTTTTCAAAGTCCCTTAAAGATTTTCCAATTTTTGTCCCAATTCTTCCATTCCCATTGAAACTTTTCAAATCCCTCTCAAAATTGTTGAAATTCTCTTGAAGCTTTTCAAATTCTCTCTAGAATTTTCAAAATCCATGTCCACATGTTTACAATTTCACGTCAAAAATGGCTAAAATTCCAGTTGAAATGTTTCAAAGTCCCTTAAAGATTTTCCAATTTTTGTCCCAATTCTTCCATTCCCATTGAAACTTTTCAAATCCCTCTCAAAATTGTTGAAATTCTGTTGAAGCTTTTAAAATTCTCTCTAGAATTTTCAAAATCCATGTCCACATGTTTACAATTTCACGTCAAAAAATGGCTAAAATTCCAGTTGAAATTTTTTCAAAGTCCCTTAAAAATGTTCCATTTTTTTGTCCCAATTCTTCCCATTCCCATTGAAACTTTTCAAATCCCTCTCAAAATTGTTGAAATTCTCTTGAAGCTTTTAAAATTCTCTCTAGAATTTTCAAAATCCATGTCCACATGTTTACAATTTCACATAAAAAATGGCTAAAATTCCAGTTGAAATGTTTTCAAAGTCCCTTAAAGATTTTCCAATTTTTGTCCCAATTCTTCCCATTCCCATTGAAACTTTTCAAATCCCTCTCAAAATTGTTGAAATTCTCTTGAAGCTTTTAAAATTCTCTCTAGAATTTTCAAAATCCATGTCCACATGTTTACAATTTCACATCAAAAAATGGCTAAAATTCCAGTTGAAATTTTTTCAAAGTCCCTTAAAAATGTTCCAATTTTTGTCCCAATTCTTCCCATTCCCATTGAAACTTTTCAAATCCTCTCAAAATTGTTGAAATTCTCTTGAAGCTTTTCAAATTCTCTCTAGAATTTTCAAAATCCATGTCCACATGTTTACAATTTCACGTCAAAAAATGGCTAAAATTCCAGTTGAAATTTTTTCAAAGTTCCTTAAAAATTTTCCAATTTTTGTCCCAATTCTTCCCATTCCCATTGAAACTTTTCAAATCCCTCTCAAAATTGTTGAAATTCTCTTGAAGCTTTTAAAATTCTCTCTAGAATTTTCAAAATCCATGTCCACATGTTTACAATTTCACGTCAAAAATGGCTAAAATTCCAGTTGAAATGTTTTCAAAGTCCCTTAAAAATGTTCCAATTTTTGTCCCAATTCTTCCCATTCCCATTGAAACTTTTCAAATCCCTCTCAAAATTGTTGAAATTCTCTTGAAGCTTTTAAAATTCTCTCTAGAATTTTCAAAATCCATGTCCACATGTTTACAATTTCACGTCAAAAAATGGCTAAAATTCCAGTTGAAATTTTTTCAAAGTCCCTGAAAAATTTTCCAATTTTTGTCCCAATTCTTCCCATTCCCATTGAAACTTTTCAAATCCCTCTCAAAATTGTTGAAATTCTCTTGAAGCTTTTAAAATTCTCTCTAGAATTTTCAAAATCCACTTCAACATGTTTACAATTTCACGTCAAAAAATGGCTGAAATTCCAGTTGAAATTTTTTCAAAGTCCCTGAAAATTTTCCAATTTTTGTCCCAATTCTTCCCATTCCCATTGAAACTTTTCAAATCCCTCTCAAAATTGTTGAAATTCTCTTGAAGCTTTTAAAATTCTCTCTAGAATTTTCAAAATCCATGTCCACATGTACAATTTCACGTCAAAAAATGGCTAAAATTCCAGTTGAAATTTTTTCAAAGTCCCTTCAAAATTTTCCAATTTTTGTCCCAATTCTTCCCATTCCCATTGAAACTTTTCAAATCCCTCTCAAAATTGTTGAAATTCTGTTGAAGCTTTTAAAATTCTCTCTAGAATTTTCAAAATCCATGTCCACATGTTTACAATTTCACGTCAAAAAATGGCTAAAATTCCAGTTGAAATTTTTTCAAAGTCCCTTCAAAATTTTCCAATTTTTGTCCCAATTCTTCCCATTCCCCTTGAAACTTTTCAAATCCCTCTCAAAATTGTTGAAATTCTCTTGAAGCTTTTAAAATTCTCTCTAGAATTTTCAAAATCCATGTCCACATGTTTACAATTTCACGTCAAAAAATGGCTAAAATTCCAGTTGAAATTTTTTCAAAGTCCCTTAAAAATTTTCCAATTTTTGTCCCAATTCTTCCCATTCCCATTGAAACTTTTCAAATCCCTCTCAAAATTGTTGAAATTCTCTTGAAGCTTTTAAAATTCTCTCTAGAATTTTCAAAATCCATGTCCACATGTTTACAATTTCACGTCAAAAAATGGCTAAAATTCCAGTTGAAATTTTTTCAAAGTCCCTTCAAAATTTTCCAAGTTTTGTCCCAATTCTTCCCATTCCCATTGAAACTTTTCAAATCCCTCTCAAAATTGTTGAAATTCTCTTGAAGCTTTTAAAATTCTCTCTAGAATTTTCAAAATCCATGTCCACATGTTTACAATTTCACGTCAAAAAATGGCTAAAATTCCAGTTGAAATTTTTTCAAAGTCCCTTCAAAATTTTCCAATTTTTGTCCCAATTCTTCCCATTCCCATTGAAACTTTTCAAATCCCTCTCAAAATTGTTGAAATTCTCTTGAAGCTTTTAAAATTCTCTCTAGAATTTTCAAAATCCATGTCCACATGTTTACAATTTCACGTCAAAAAATGGCTAAAATTCCAGTAGAAATTTTTTCAAAGTCCCTTCAAAATTTTCCAATTTTTGTCCCAATTCTTCCCATTCCCATTGAAACTTTTCAAATCCCTCTCAAAATTGTTGAAATTCTCTTGAAGCTTTTAAAATTCTCTCTAGAATTTTCAAAATCCATGTCCACATGTTTACAATTTCACATAAAAAAATGGCTAAAATTCCAGTTGAAATGTTTTCAAAGTCCCTTAAAGATTTTCCAATTTTTGTCCCAATTCTTCCCATTCCCATTGAAACTTTTCAAATCCCTCTCAAAATTGTTGAAATTCTCTTGAAGCTTTTAAAATTCTCTCTAGAATTTTCAAAATCCATGTCCACATGTTTACAATTTCACATCAAAAAATGGCTAAAATTCCAGTTGAAATTTTTTCAAAGTCCCTTAAAAATGTTCCAATTTTTGTCCCAATTCTTCCCATTCCCATTGAAACTTTTCAAATCCCTCTCAAAATTGTTGAAATTCTCTTGAAGCTTTTAAAATTCTCTCTAGAATTTTCAAAATCCATGTCCACATGTTTACAATTTCACGTCAAAAAATGGCTAAAATTCCAGTTGAAATTTTTTCAAAGTCCCTGAAAAATTTTCCAATTTTTGTCCCAATTCTTCCCATTCCCATTGAAACTTTTCAAATCCCTCTCAAAATTGTTGAAATTCTCTTGAAGCTTTTAAAATTCTCTCTAGAATTTTCAAAATCCATGTCCACATGTTTACAATTTCACGTCAAAAAATGGCTGAAATTCCAGTTGAAATTTTTTCAAAGTCCCTTAAAAATTTTCCAATTTTTGTCCCAATTCTTCCCATTCCCATTGAAACTTTTCAAATCCCTCTCAAAATTGTTGAAATTCTCTTGAAGCTTTTAAAATTCTCTCTAGGATTTTCAAAATCCATGTCCACATGTTTACAATTTCACGTCAAAAAATGGCTAAAATTCCAGTTGAAATTTTTTCAAAGTCCCTGAAAAATTTTCCAATTTTTCTCCCAATTCTTCCCATTCCCATTGAAACTTTTCAAATCCCTCTCAAAATTGTTGAAATTCTCTTGAAGCTTTTAAAATTCTCTCTAGAATTTTCAAAATCCATGTCCACATGTTTACAATTTCACGTCAAAAAATGGCTAAAATTCCAGTTGAAATTTTTTCAAAGTCCCTGAAAAATTTTCCAATTTTTGTCCCAATTCTTCCCATTCCCATTGAAACTTTTCAAATCCCTCTCAAAATTGTTGAAATTCTCTTGAAGCTTTTAAAATTCTCTCTAGAATTTTCAAAATCCATGTCCACATGTTTACAATTTCACGTCAAAAAATGGCTAAAATTCCAGTTGAAATTTTTTCAAAGTCCCTGAAAAATTTTCCAATTTTTGTCCCAATTCTTCCCATTCCCCTTGAAACTTTTCAAATCCCTCTCAAAATTGTTGAAATTCTCTTGAAGCTTTTAAAATTCTCTCTAGAATTTTCAAAATCCATGTCCACATGTTTACAATTTCACATCAAAAAATGGCTAAAATTCCAGTTGAAATTTTTTCAAAGTCCCTGAAAAATTTTCCAATTTTTGTCCCAATTCTTCCCATTCCCATTGAAACTTTTCAAATCCCTCTCAAAATTGTTGAAATTCTCTTGAAGCTTTTAAAATTCTCTCTAGAATTTTCAAAATCCATGTCCACATGTTTACAATTTCACGTCAAAAAATGGCTAAAATTCCAGTTGAAATTTTTTCAAAGTCCCTGAAAAATGTTCCATTTTTTGTCCCAATTCTTCCCATTCCCCTTGAAACTTTTCAAATCCCTCTCAAAATTGTTGAAATTCTCTTGAAGCTTTTAAAATTCTCTCTAGAATTTTCAAAATCCATGTCCACATGTTTACAATTTCACGTCAAAAAATGGCTAAAATTCCAGTTGAAATTTTTTCAAAGTCCCTTTAAAATGTTCCAATTTTTGTCCCAATTCTTCCCATTCCCATTGAAACTTTTCAAATCCCTCTCAAAATTGTTGAAATTCTCTTGAAGCTTTTAAAATTCTCTCTAGAATTTTCAAAATCCATGTCCACATGTTTACAATTTCACGTCAAAAAATGGCTAAAATTCCAGTTGAAATTTTTTCAAAGTCCTGAAAAATTTTCCAATTTTTGTCCCAATTCTTCCCATTCCCATTGAAACTTTTCAAATCCCTCTCAAAATTGTTGAAATTCTGTTGAAGCTTTTAAAATTCTCTCTAGAATTTTCAAAATCCATGTCCACATGTTTACAATTTCACGTCAAAAAATGGCTAAAATTCCAGTTGAAATTTTTTCAAAGTCCCTGAAAAATGTTCCAATTTTTGTCCCAATTCTTCCCATTCCCCTTGAAACTTTTCAAATCCCTCTCAAAATTGTTGAAATTCTCTTGAAGCTTTTAAAATTCTCTCTAGAATTTTCAAAATCCATGTCCACATGTTTACAATTTCACGTCAAAAAATGGCTAAAATTCCAGTTGAAATTTTTTCAAAGTCCCTGAAAAATTTTCCAATTTTTGTCCCAATTCTTCCCATTCCCATTGAAACTTTTCAAATCCCTCTCAAAATGGTTGAAATTCTCTTGAAGCTTTTAAAATTCTCTCTAGAATTTTCAAAATCCATGTCCACATGTTTACAATTTCACGTCAAAAAATGGCTAAAATTCCAGTTGAAATTTTTTCAAAGTCCCTGAAAAATTTTCCAATTTTTGTCCCAATTCTTCCCATTCCCCTTGAAACTTTTCAAATCCCTCTCAAAATTGTTGAAATTCTCTTGAAGCTTTTAAAATTCTCTCTAGGATTTTCAAAATCCATGTCCACATGTTTACAATTTCACATAAAAAAATGGCTAAAATTCCAGTTGAAATTTTTTCAAAGTCCCTGAAAAATTTTCCAATTTTTCTCCCAATTCTTCCCATTCCCATTGAAACTTTTCAAATCCCTCTCAAAATTGTTGAAATTCTCTTGAAGCTTTTAAAATTCTCTCTAGAATTTTCAAAATCCATGTCCACATGTTTACAATTTCACGTCAAAAAATGGCTAAAATTCCAGTTGAAATTTTTTCAAAGTCCCTTAAAAATGTTCCAATTTTTGTCCCAATTCTTCCCATTCCCATTGAAACTTTTCAAATCCCTCTCAAAATTGTTGAAATTCTCTTGAAGCTTTTCAAATTCTCTCTAGAATTTTCAAAATCCATGTCCACATGTTTACAATTTCACGTCAAAAAATGGCTAAAATTCCAGTTGAAATTTTTTCAAAGTCCCTTCAAAATTTTCCAATTTTTGTCCCAATTCTTCCCATTCCCACTGAAACTTTTCAAATCCCTCTCAAAATTGTTGAAATTCTCTTGAAGCTTTTAAAATTCTCTCTAGAATTTTCAAAATCCATGTCCACATGTTTACAATTTCACGTCAAAAAATGGCTAAAATTCCAGTTGAAATGTTTTCAAAGTCCCTTCAAAATTTTCCAATTTTTGTCCCAATTCTTCCCATTCCCATTGAAACTTTTCAAATCCCTCTCAAAATTGTTGAAATTCTCTTGAAGCTTTTAAAATTCTCTCTAGAATTTTCAAAATCCATGTCCACATGTTTACAATTTCACGTCAAAAAATGGCTGAAATTCCAGTTGAAATTTTTTCAAAGTCCCTTAAAAATTTTCCAATTTTTGTCCCAATTCTTCCCATTCCCATTGAAACTTTTCAAATCCCTCTCAAAATTGTTGAAATTCTCTTGAAGCTTTTAAAATTCTCTCTAGGATTTTCAAAATCCATGTCCACATGTTTACAATTTCACGTCAAAAAATGGCTAAAATTCCAGTTGAAATTTTTTCAAAGTCCCTGAAAAATTTTCCAATTTTTCTCCCAATTCTTCCCATTCCCATTGAAACTTTTCAAATCCCTCTCAAAATTGTTGAAATTCTCTTGAAGCTTTTAAAATTCTCTCTAGAATTTTCAAAATCCATGTCCACATGTTTACAATTTCACGTCAAAAAATGGCTAAAATTCCAGTTGAAATTTTTTCAAAGTCCCTGAAAAATTTTCCAATTTTTGTCCCAATTCTTCCCATTCCCATTGAAACTTTTCAAATCCCTCTCAAAATTGTTGAAATTCTCTTGAAGCTTTTAAAATTCTCTCTAGAATTTTCAAAATCCATGTCCACATGTTTACAATTTCACGTCAAAAAATGGCTAAAATTCCAGTTGAAATTTTTTCAAAGTCCCTGAAAAATTTTCCAATTTTTGTCCCAATTCTTCCCATTCCCATTGAAACTTTTCAAATCCCTCTCAAAATTGTTGAAATTCTCTTGAAGCTTTTAAAATTCTCTCTAGAATTTTCAAAATCCATGTCCACATGTTTACAATTTCACGTCAAAAAATGGCTAAAATTCCAGTTGAAATTTTTTCAAAGTCCCTGAAAAATTTTCCAATTTTTGTCCCAATTCTTCCCATTCCCATTGAAACTTTTCAAATCCCTCTCAAAATTGTTGAAATTCTCTTGAAGCTTTTAAAATTCTCTCTAGAATTTTCAAAATCCATGTCCACATGTTTACAATTTCACGTCAAAAAATGGCTAAAATTCCAGTTGAAATTTTTTCAAAGTCCCTGAAAAATTTTCCAATTTTTGTCCCAATTCTTCCCATTCCCCTTGAAACTTTTCAAATCCCTCTCAAAATTGTTGAAATTCTCTTGAAGCTTTTAAAATTCTCTCTAGAATTTTCAAAATCCATGTCCACATGTTTACAATTTCACGTCAAAAAATGGCTAAAATTCCAGTTGAAATTTTTTCAAAGTCCCTTAAAGATTTTCCAATTTTTGTCCCAATTCTTCCCATTCCCATTGAAACTTTTCAAATCCCTCTCAAAATTGTTGAAATTCTCTTGAAGCTTTTAAAATTCTCTCTAGAATTTTCAAAATCCATGTCCACATGTTTACAATTTCACGTCAAAAATGGCTACAATTCCAGTTGAAATTTTTTCAAAGTCCCTTCAAAATGTTCCATTTTTTGTCCCAATTCTTCCCATTCCCATTGAAACTTTTCAAATCCCTCTCAAAATTGTTGAAATTCTCTTGAAGCTTTTAAAATTCTCTCTAGAATTTTCAAAATCCATGTCCACATGTTTACAATTTCACGTCAAAAAATGGCTAAAATTCCAGTTGAAATTTTTTCAAAGTCCCTGAAAAATTTTCCAATTTTTGTCCCAATTCTTCCCATTCCCATTGAAACTTTTCAAATCCCTCTCAAAACTGTTGAAATTCTCTTGAAGCTTTTAAAATTCTCTCTAGAATTTTCAAAATCCATGTCCACATGTTTACAATTTCACGTCAAAAAATGGCTAAAATTCCAGTTGAAATTTTTTCCAAGTCCCTGAAAAATTTTCCAATTTTTGTCCCAATTCTTCCCATTCCCATTGAAACTTTTCAAATCCCTCTCAAAATTGTTGAAATTCTGTTGAAGCTTTTAAAATTCTCTCTAGAATTTTCAAAATCCATGTCCACATGTTTACAATTTCACGTCAAAAAATGGCTAAAATTCCAGTTGAAATTTTTTCAAAGTCCCTGAAAAATGTTCCAATTTTTGTCCCAATTCTTCCCATTCCCATTGAAACTTTTCAAATCCCTCTCAAAATTGTTGAAATTCTCTTGAAGCTTTTAAAATTCTCTCTAGAATTTTCAAAATCCATGTCCACATGTTTACAATTTCACGTCAAAAAATGGCTAAAATTCCAGTTGAAATTTTTTCAAAGTCCCTGAAAAATTTTCCAATTTTTGTCCCAATTCTTCCCATTCCCATTGAAACTTTTCAAATCCCTCTCAAAATTGTTGAAATTCTCTTGAAGCTTTTAAAATTCTCTCTAGAATTTTCAAAATCCATGTCCACATGTTTACAATTTCACGTCAAAAAATGGCTAAAATTCCAGTTGAAATTTTTTCAAAGTCCCTGAAAAATTTTCCAATTTTTGTCCCAATTCTTCCCATTCCCATTGAAACTTTTCAAATCCCTCTCAAAATTGTTGAAATTCTCTTGAAGCTTTTAAAATTCTCTCTAGAATTTTCAAAATCCATGTCCACATGTTTACAATTTCACGTCAAAAAATGGCTAAAATTCCAGTTGAAATTTTTTCAAAGTCCCTGAAAAATTTTCCAATTTTTGTCCCAATTCTTCCCATTCCCCTTGAAACTTTTCAAATCCCTCTCAAAATTGTTGAAATTCTCTTGAAGCTTTTAAAATTCTCTCTAGAATTTTCAAAATCCATGTCCACATGTTTACAATTTCACGTCAAAAAATGGCTAAAATTCCAGTTGAAATTTTTTCAAAGTCCCTTAAAGATTTTCCAATTTTTGTCCCAATTCTTCCCATTCCCATTGAAACTTTTCAAATCCCTCTCAAAATTGTTGAAATTCTCTTGAAGCTTTTAAAATTCTCTCTAGAATTTTCAAAATCCATGTCCACATGTTTACAATTTCACGTCAAAAATGGCTACAATTCCAGTTGAAATTTTTTCAAAGTCCCTTCAAAATGTTCCATTTTTTGTCCCAATTCTTCCCATTCCCATTGAAACTTTTCAAATCCCTCTCAAAATTGTTGAAATTCTCTTGAAGCTTTTAAAATTCTCTCTAGAATTTTCAAAATCCATGTCCACATGTTTACAATTTCACGTCAAAAAATGGCTAAAATTCCAGTTGAAATTTTTTCAAAGTCCCTGAAAAATTTTCCAATTTTTGTCCCAATTCTTCCCATTCCCATTGAAACTTTTCAAATCCCTCTCAAAACTGTTGAAATTCTCTTGAAGCTTTTAAAATTCTCTCTAGAATTTTCAAAATCCATGTCCACATGTTTACAATTTCACGTCAAAAAATGGCTAAAATTCCAGTTGAAATTTTTTCCAAGTCCCTGAAAAATTTTCCAATTTTTGTCCCAATTCTTCCCATTCCCATTGAAACTTTTCAAATCCCTCTCAAAATTGTTGAAATTCTGTTGAAGCTTTTAAAATTCTCTCTAGAATTTTCAAAATCCATGTCCACATGTTTACAATTTCACGTCAAAAAATGGCTAAAATTCCAGTTGAAATTTTTTCAAAGTCCCTGAAAAATGTTCCAATTTTTGTCCCAATTCTTCCCATTCCCATTGAAACTTTTCAAATCCCTCTCAAAATTGTTGAAATTCTCTTGAAGCTTTTAAAATTCTCTCTAGAATTTTCAAAATCCATGTCCACATGTTTACAATTTCACGTCAAAAAATGGCTAATTCCAATTTTTGTCCCAATTCTTCCCATTCCCATTGAAACTTTTCAAATCCCTCTCAAAATTGTTGAAATTCTCTTGAAGCTTTTAAAATTCTCTCTAGAATTTTCAAAATCCATGTCCACATGTTTACAATTTCACGTCAAAAAATGGCTAAAATTAAATTTTTTCAAAGTCCCTTCAAAATTTCCAATTTTTGTCCC